>NC_081412.1:415462229-415763820 GCF_030272615.1 Cryptomeria japonica | reverse complement strand
GGCCAAGAAGCTACTTGAGAACGAAGTTCTTGGGTAGGAGCATGAATCAGATTATTGTGTTGTTGACATTGATGACATTTTTTAACAAATGAAAAGGAATCCTTCTGCATAGTTTGCCAATAGTATCCCATACGAAGCAATCTATGAACCAAGGATTTGCCTCCAAAATGCCCCCCACAGGCACCTGAATGTGCCTCTTCAAGAGCAACGGGGATTTCCGATTTGTTAAGACAACGAAGGAGAAGACCATCATAACCCCTTCGATAAAGAACATTAGAAAGAATAATATATCTAGCAGACAGCTTGTGGATTCTAGCCCTAGTGTTCCTATTAGCGGAATCAGGAAAGGTACCATTGGTCAAATATCTTACGATATGCGAGTACCATTCATCTGAGTCTATAAAGTCACAACATATTACCAGACTAGAATTGTCTACAATAGCTGGAGAAATAAGGTTGTGAATGACAAATTTAAGATCAACCACAGGGTCCTCTAAAGATACAAGAGAAGCCACACATGCCATTGCATCCGCATGTCGATTATCTTTTCGAGGAATAGGTTCCATGGTATAAGAATCAAATTTTTGTAATAAAGAAATGGCAAGGTCTTTATATTGTGATAATTTGTCTTGTTTTGCTTGATATATTCCTGTTACTTGTCTTATAATCAATTGCGAATCTCCATAGATATGTATGTGTTTTATATTCAGAGCTAAGGCTACTTTTATTCCCGCTATAAGAGCCTCATACTCAGCAATGTTATTGGTACAAAGGAAATTTAGACGATAGGATAAGGGAATGGATTTCTTTGTAGGAGAAATCAGAACAACACCTGCCCCTGATCCCATATGACACTTAGAACCATCAAAGTATAATTCCCAAGTTTCATCTTTCTCTATAGAAAGAATGAAGTCATTGGGAAAAGACTCAGAATTAGGGAAGGAGAAAGGTGAAGGGGCCTCAACTAAGTGATCGATCAACACTTGTCCTTTAATTGCTCTTTGTGAAACAAATTTAAGGTCAAATTCAGTTAACATCATAACCCACTTAGCTAGGCGTCCTGATAAATCAGTGTTAGAGAAAAGATGCTTCAAAGGATCAAACTTTACCATGACGTGGACTTCTGAATTTAAAAGATAATGTCTCAATTTCTGAGTCGCAAACACCAAGGCCAAGCATTGTCTTTCTATCGCAGAATATCGGGTCTCATAATCGAGTAAGGTACGACTTATGTAATAAACCGGACATTCCTTACCATCTTTATCATGTTGTGCCAACAACACTGCGAGAGCATGAGAAGAAGCAGCTGTATACAGAAGGAAGGGTTTAGAAGGTTCGGCAGGTTGAAGAATAGGAGGACTAGCCAAATACACTTTTAAATCTTCAAATGCTTGCTGACAATCTTCATTCCATTGAAAAGTGATATCCTTTTTAAGAAGTTGAGTAAAAGGAAAGGTACGATCCGCAAGTTGAGACACGAACCTACGAATGGCTTGAATCTTTCCTTGTAAGCTTTTAAGTTGAGACACATTTCTAGGAGGTGGCATGTTGACAATAGCATCTATTTTCTTAGTGTCCACCTCAATCCCACGATGCGAAACTATGAATCCTAATAGTTTTCCACTATCCACACCAAAAACACATTTTCAGGGATTCAAGCGCATGTGATATTTATGAATTCTTTCAAAGATTTGACGAAGGATTTTAATATGATCCATGCGAAGAAAGGATTTGGCTAAAATATCATCAACATAATCTTCTAAAATCTTATGCATATAATCATGAAAGATAAGGGTCATCGCTCGTTGATAAGTTGCACCGGCATTTTTAAGTCCAAAAGGTATCATTATCCAACAAAACGTACCCCAAGGAGTGGTGAAAGTAGTTTTGAATTGATCTTGAGGGTTAATAAAAATTTGATTGTATCCTAAAAAACCATCCATGAAGGATAACAAGGCATGTCCTACCGTAGAATCAACTATCATGTCAATGTTTGGAAGAGGAAAATCATCTTTTAAAGGAGCCTTATTTAGATCCCGAAAGTCGGTACACATTCTTATTTTGTTGTCTGGTTTAGCCACAGCGACAATATTTGAAATCCATGGGGAATAGTCAATAGGGCAGATAAATCCAGCCTCCAATAACTTTTCAATCTCAGCCTTAACAAGTAGAGCCACCTTGGGATTCATTTTTCGAATCTTTTGTTTCACGGGCTTAGCATCGGGAACTAAGACAATATTATGAGTAACAATCTTAGGATCTATACCAATCATGTCAGAGTATGTCCAAGCAAAGATCTCAGGGAATTCATGCAATAAATCTTCATATTGCTTCTGTTCCTCTTCATCCAAACATTTTCCAATTTTAATAACTTTCTCTTTATTGCAAGGATCCATCTTAACATCAGTGGTGTCGCTTATGAGAAGATTACTTTGTTGAGGAGTATCCTTTAACTGAGGGAATTCTTTCACAATCTCATCATTATCAATCTCTTTTCCAAAATAGGCTTCAGTGTTCAAACAATAAGAGAGTCCCCTATTGTGATGATAATGAGGAAGAGTGTCATAGACTCCCAAGAACTCAACTAAAGCGTCGTCGGTAGGGAAGACATCCAAAGCACAGTCACCCGAAGGATCCCCATCAACATACTTAGGGTGTTGCATTGATAGAGATGTAGAAATAGTATTAACACTAATGCATGGTCTTTTAGAAGCTTTAGTACATTTGTAGGGATTATAGCCAAGTCCAAAGGCATAATTGTGAAAATTAGTCTCTAGAGGAACTTTTATCCCTTGTTCATGAGCACCGCAACCATTTCCATGATACCCATGCTTAGCAAAAATGTGAAAACCACGACCATAACGATCAGCCATTTCAGGAAGAGAAGGTGGTTTTTCATAAGACAAAGAATCAAACTCTTCATAATTAGAGGTGTGAGGAGAAGAAGTTTGAGAAGCGGCCACAAAATTATTACTCATAGGTTCAGGTAAGATTGATTGATTTTTAGCTTCTTCCTTCTTTTCAACTTTAAGCTCTCTAGAAGGAACCTTATATTTACCTACAAAAGTGGGATTAAAATCAAGAGATCCCCAATCATCTTCTTCGAGGATCTTCTCAGGATCAAAATCCTTCTTATGTGTAGTTTCAAGTCGAGAAGAATCTTTTTCAAGAGCTCCAGACTCATCCAAAGAATTTTGATCATCGGAGAGTGAGGATTCATCGATAGGTTTCTTGTTTAAAGAGTCATCACTAGACGAGGATGGCTTAGAAGAACCCCCTTTGGAAGTAGATGTTTGTAGACAAGCTTGAAAATTAGTATCACCTATCAAAGTATATGTCTTATTGTTATAGATGAATTTAACTTGTCTATGCAATGTAGAGGGGACAGCTTGCATGCTGTGAATCCAAGGCCTCCCTAATAACAAGTTATATGTTAAATTTCCCGACATAACATGGATAGGAGTAGGAAAAGTAACAGGTCCTACTATGAGGGGTAAGGTGATGATACCTAATGAAGTCTTAGCCACATTGTCAAAGCCATGAATGGGACGAGAGTCAGGCTCAATAAGAGACGTATTCACATTCATCTTATGCAATAGATTAATGCTACACACATTAAGGCCAGAGCCATTATCCACTAGTGTTCGTCTTATAGCAGTGTCTTTCATGATAACCACAATCATCAAGGGATCATATTGTTGTTGAATTTCACTAGTTGGCAACTCATCTTGGGTAAACACAATTTGAGCTTTAGGATTCATCACAGAGTTAACCAAAGATGCTATATTACTAGATGTATTTGGTGGAGGAACATTCAAATCTTTCAAGGCATCTTGTAACATTCCATGATGAGCGGAAGAAGTTTGAATCAAATCCCAAAGGGATATCTTAGCAGGGGTAGCTTTAAGTTGTTCTATGAGATCATATTCCTTACCCATAACTTGCGAGATATGGGGAGCTTGTGGAAGAATTGGTTGAGGATTAGGAAGAGAAACTGGAATAACAGGAGGAGGATTAGGTTGCCTATTATTTCTGGTGTGATAAGTATGGGCAACCGCATGATAACTCTCTCTAGTTATTTGCTTGGCATAACTATAAGGACTTATAGGTTTTCTTCCTTGCATAGAGATGATTGGTTTATTCGGGGTACGAAAGGAATCATGATCATACCCTCCTTGGATAGTAAGGAGAGGTGATTTAGGAACTTGAAAGGTAGGAGAAGGATAAACACCTTGGACTTCAAAAAGAGGCTTGTTATGTTCATTCAAGTTTATCATGTTAACCAATTTAGAAGTCTTGTTCTTGTTTAAAGATTTCGATAGAGCCACAAAGTCATCCAGAGCATCATCCAACAAAGCATGATCATATCGATTAAAAGGTTTATCTTTTGATTCAAAAGGAGACATCTCCTCATAGAGGGGATTATTGAAAACAACCATGTTACTAGATTCAGGGGAAGAGTTGATAGGAATGTATCCTTGAGAGGAATCATTCGACTTATCTTTCTCATCACACCTAAATGGCATAGTAACAAGGTTTATGAGTTTTTGGTAAAATGAAGGTTTGGCATCTTTAGGGTTTAAAAAATCATCTAAAGCTTCATCTAATTCGTCTTGGCTATACTCATAATAATCATCGAAAGCATGAACATTTTGCAAATAAAAATCTGACATTTTGAAATAAAGGTTGCATAAAATTTAAACACACAATGCAAAGAAACACACTCCCCCTTTTTTTTTTTTTTTTCTTTTTAATGAAAATGAAATGAAAACACACTAAATCTAGATCTAGATCTAACAAATGTAATGCAAGAGGAAGCAATGATAGATTCACATCGGGTTCACCAAAATGTGTAGGGGAAAAAGCGAGACTAGGTTAACATGCCCTAATCCTACCTTTTGACACACATTACAGAATACGAAAGAGCCTAGAGATATCACACAATTGGCTACTTCTTTTTTGTGAAAGAGAGAGCCATGGGATATATATTAGGATTTCTATTCCTTCGTTGAAATTGAAAGATAAAATGATGCAAGTTCAAGTCCTAATCCCAAAATGCAAGTATGAACTAATAACAAGATTGCAGAATCGAGATTAAACAATGAACAACTGTAAATACAAGGATGAAATAAGAATGTAGATGTGTACTCAGAGTCAAAATTAGACTGAAAATGTTCGGGACGGGGGCGTGAGCGCCACTGTCTTGATTCTGTCCCGAAAACTACACCGGAAACTGCTGTTCTGCACTCTAAAACACTGTCAAAAACTGTCGGAAATGCTGTCTGTCCGGAGGACCGGGGCGCCTAGCACCTCTGTCCCAGGGACCAGGGCGCCCAGTGCCCCTGTCCCGGTCTTTTACTTTGCAATTTGGTACGGAGTGCTGTCACGACCTGCTCTTCCCGGATCTGTATCCTGCGGCATCGTCTGAGTCCCGAAACCTGTGCTTATATCTGAAAATGGTATGGGTGGCTATATAGGGTTTTTCCTTAGTCAAACCCCCGCTTCAGTGATTTCCACCTCCACAAATAGCCAAGTTGTTTTATAAAATGTATTGTGTGTGCAGACCTAGTGTGTGTGCAAGGTCCTAAAATGTAAGAAAGCAAACTAGAGCAACCTAGAAAGTAAACCCTAATTGCTTGTAAATGACAATGTAAATGCTCTAAATCAAGATGCAAAGTGATCTAAAGCATGAATAAATGATATATTGAAGCTTATGCAAAGACATGAAAACAACATGAAATCATACCCAACCCTCAAGGGAGGGGTACAAGCCAATCTTCAGTCGGTAATCTCCTATTGTTTTTCAATGCCTTCCAAGCCCTAAGTGGATGAATGAATTTGATAAATGCTTGATAGAAGGATGTTGAATGTTGTTGAAGTCTTCAAAGATTTTCTCTTTCGTTGCATATGAGGTTCCTGAAAATAGAAATCGGATCTTTTCAAATGAAGAAAGAGAGCTCTTATGTAGGAAACCCTAGATCGTAATTTCATCTTTTGGCCGACCTAGAGATTGAATATCCCGCCAATTTCTTGGGGTTAAGCTTTATTTTATGATTGGATTGTGCTCCTAAAATTCTAGGAAAAATGTCCAGGACCATGTGCACTCTGGGCGCCACGGTCCCGACAACTTTTCACCAAATTTTCAGGGCCGTCGGATATGATGATTTTAGAGAGAATCCCGAAGTTACAGGTGATTTCGAGATGTTTTGACCCCGAAACCAAGCCCCCAAGTTCAAAATAGGACTTAATTAGGGTTTTTGATTGAGTGATGCATTGGAGGAATAAAATGAAAAGGGCACACTTTAACGAAAGGGCCCAACTTTATGATGTAGAAGACGATGAAATAGGACCTTAGACCTAATTAATTTGATTAATTAAGTGCTAAAGGAGAAATGCAATGCAAAATGTAAAATGCACTAAGGCGGGTGCTAAAATAGGTGTGAAATTGTACCACCCTAGCAAGTGCGTACAATTTACGACGCTACAACAGTTATGATGATAGTGTTCAGAAGACTGATTCAGCCTTTAAAGCATCTGCCGCACTATCTAGAAAGGGCAAAGAAGCTAGTACCAGTTGTGAACCTAGACAAAGAAGAGATATGGATGATGAGGAGATCTTGATGGAATTTGAAGCTCTTTTGGCCAAGAGACTTCCTAAGGGAATTGGCAAAAAAAAGGGTAAGCTCCCTTTGAAATGCTTTTCTTGCAATAGGATTGGACACATTGTTGTTAACTGTCCTAATGGTGATAATAAGGACAAACTAGAGAGGTTCAAAAATTTCAAAGGAGGAAATAGGAGAAACTTTCTTGTTGTAGTTGGCGAAGGTGTCACTAATGATGAATCAGAAGATGAAAAAAGTGCAGACATAGTATTTGTAGCTGTCAAGGAAGATGTGTTAGACAAGAAGGCTCTTGTCTCCCTCTTCAATAATTCTAATGAATGGATTATTAACAGTGGTTGTTCTCACCACATGACTAGTGATCGAAGAAATTTTCTATCTCTGGAAGAGTGTGATGGAGGTGTAGTCCGATTTGGTAATGATGCACCTTGTATGGTAAAAGGAAAAGGGTCCATTTCTCTAAATGGAAAAAGCAGTGCTGATAATGTGTATTGGGTAGAAGGTCTCAGGCATAACCTTCTAAGTGTTGCTCAGCTAAATGATAATGGACTCACTCTGGAATTCAAAGATGGAGTGTGCAAAATAAAAGGAAAGAGTGGTGAACTGATGGCCACTGGTATGCAGACCAAAGGTAACTTATTTCAGTTGAATGCAAATATCAGTCAATGTCTAATGGCTAAGTTTGATGACAGTTGGCTAAGTTGGATGACAGTTTGAGACTCTCCCATGTTAATTTTGATAACATTGTGAAGGCTAGTAAGATCAAGGAAGTTAGAGGATTTCCTGTGTTGAACAAACTAGAGAATCCTCTGTGTAGAGAATGTCAACTGGGGAAAATGTCTTCCTCTACCTTCAAAGGTAAATCCTTCACAGCAGAAAATTTACTTGATCTTGTGCATACTGATTTGTATGGTCGTATGAAAACTAGGAGTGTTCAAGGAGATAGGTACTTTATGATTCTTACTGATGATTGCTCAAGAATGATGTGGGTCACATTCTTGAAAGACAAGTCTGAAGCTTTTGGAAAGTTTAAAGCCTTTAGAGCACTGGTTGAAAAAGAAAGTGGTAAGAGAATCAAATGCCTTAGAACTGATCGAGGAGGTGAGTTCACTTCTAGTGAGTTCAATAAGTACTGTGAAGAAAATGGCATCAAGAGGCAACTGTTTGCCCCCAGGACTCCATAGTAGAATGGCCTAGCAGAAAGGAACAACCAAACTATAGTTGAAGCAACCAGAACGATGTTGATTCAAGGAATAGTTGCTCACACTTTTTGGAGAGAAGCGGTGAGCACTGCAGTTTACACAATGAACTGGGTACTCATCAATAAAGGTAAGGATAAAACACCTTATAAGTATTGGACCAGTAAGACTCCTATAGTAAGCTACTTTAGAGTGTTTGGTAGCAAGTTTTATATCAAGAGGAGTGAACACCAGAGCAAGTTTGATGCAAAATGTGATGAGGGAATATTCCTAGGGTATTCCACCAAGAGCAAAGCTCTCAAGTGTTTCAACAATAGGACTCCGAGAATTGTTGAAAGTATCAATGTTAGAGTTGATGAAACCTTTGAGAAACTTGAGAAAACCAGCAGTGAGCAAGTGGTAGATGAACCGGTTGTAACCTTCTGGGAATGGGTTGCAAAATAGCCTAGTACCAGTAACTGTTCCCCTACACCAGCAAATGCTGATACAGATGAAGATGAGGATGAAGAAGAAAACCAAGATGAATCTGTTAAAATCATTCCTAGGTATGTAAACATGAATCATGATCCAAAGAAGATCATAGGAGATAAGGATGTAGGAATTCTTACAAGAAGAAACGTCAGAGAAAACTCTTGCATGATCTTTGAATTTGAGCCTAAAACATTTAAACAGGCACATAAAGATGGAGACTAGATTAAGGGTATGGAAGAGGAACTTGATCAGATTGAAAAGACTGATACATGGTCTTTGGTAACCAGACCTGATCACAAAAATATTATTGGCACCAAATGGGTTTTCAGAAACAAGCTGAATGAAGATGGCACAACGGTAAGAAACAAAGCCAGACTGGTATGTAAGGGATATGCTCAAGAAGAAGGAGAAGACTATGGAGAAACCTTTGCTCTAGTAGCCAGATTGGAAGGAGTTCGAATTCTTCTTGCATATATATCCTTCAAAGGATTCAAAGTGTATCAGATGGATGTAAAATCTACATTCCTAAATGGAATACTTGAAGAGGAAGTGTATATAGAGAAACTAGATGAGTTTGCCCTATCAGAAGACAATGATATGGTGTGTAGACTACATAAAGCCTTGTATGGATTAAAGCAAGAACTTAGAGCATGGTATGAACATTTACACTCCCATCTTGTGAAGATTGGATTTGAAAGAACAAGTGAAGATAGCAATATCTATTTGAAGTCAGAAGGAGATCAAATTCTGATATGTGAAGTGCTTGTTGATGACATAATTTTTGGTGGAGATGACAAGATGAGTCATGCATTTCCTAATGAGATGAAGAAGGAATTTGAGATGTCACTAATCAGAGAGATTAAGTTCTTCATTGGACTACAGATTCAACAAATGAAAGGTGGTATCTTTATCACTCAGTCCAAGTATGTCAAAGAGGTGTTGAAGACCTTTAGCATGGAAGACAGCAAACCGGTTGGTACACTGATGGTGACCGATTGTAAATTGTCAAAAGAAGATGACTCGGCATTGGTGAATGAGAAGGAATACCGATCAATGATTGGTAAGTTGCACTGTGTAGTACACATCAGACTGGACATTGCACATGCAGTGGGCATTACTGCACGTTTCTAGAAAAGGCCAAGAGAATCCCACTTGGTAGCAATGAAGCGAATTCTTAGATATGTGAAGGGAACTATTGACTATGGATTGTGGTATCCATACAGTAATGATTTCAATCTCAAAGTGTTTACAGATGCCGATTGGGCTGGTAATGTGGATGACTGAAAGAGCACAACCGGTGGTGCATTCTTTCTCGATGGTAGACTAGTCTCATGGATGAGTAAGAAGTAGAGTTGTATCTCTCAGTCTACAGCAGAAGCTAAATATGTTGCAACATTTATGAACTATACTCAAACAATTTGGATGAAGCATGTATTAAGTGGTTTCAAATTCCCTGTATCTGAACCGGTGAGTATCTTTTGTGATAACACAAGTGCAATTAATATTTCCAAGAATTCGGTTTTGCATGCTAGAACCAAGCACTTCGAGCTCAAGTATCATTTCTTGAGGGAGAAGGTTCAGAACAAAGAAATTGTGTTGGAACATGTTTCCAGTAAGGAGCAGTTAGCAGATATATTCACCAAGCCTCTACCAAAGGCTACATTTACCTATTTAAGAGGAGAATTAGGAGTGCTGCCCCTTCAAGAGGTGAACTAAAGATATATGCTCCACATCAATTAGGTATTGCATTGACAAATATTTTTAGGATTGATGTGTTGAAGGATGCTACTCCTCAGGGGGAGCAACATAGTGGAACATGGATGTCTGTGCCTCCACTTTGGCATTGTTGTCAAAGGGGGAGAAGATGTGAAGCAAAGAAGATATCTGCAGTTTTGAAGACATAATATGGAAGAGATTGGGGAGAAGATGTGAAGCGGAGAGATATCTTTGTATATTGCCATCAATGTCAAAGGGGGAGATTGTTGGCATATGTGCAGAGTTTGATGACATGATGATATTTTATGTTGTCGTTGATGTCAATATTCTGAAGAGTGAACTGGTATATTGAAGAAAGAAAACTGGCAAGAGAATCAGTATGATGGTATGAAGTGAACCGATATGATGATGAGAACTAGTATATGCAAAATGGTGAACCAGTATGTTGGAATGAGAACTGGTATCGGGGTTTCATTTGTTATAAATACCAGTTGGTAGTCTCGGCCTCAAGGTTTCCGGTTGATGCATTTCAAGTCTGTGTGATTCAACCATCGACATCCTATGATGGATTAGCATTGAAATGGAGATCAGATCATTTTTCCATTTTAGCCTTATGTGCGTGAAGATTTTCTTTGAGGATCTTGCATGGAGAAGATTGATCCTATCTACCTCAGGAATGTGCGAAGTCTCAGTAAATGGTGGAAAATGCCTGATGGGTTATCAGCTTCCAGAAGTGGCAAAGAACGAACGATGGAGAATGTCTTGAGATCTGTTCAAGACTGCTTTACTAAATGAAATGTGTTTGAATGGTCAGGATTGGACCGACTGTATTGACAACCTAAATGTTTAGGGTTTAGGGTTTATGCTACCGACCTATCTATTTCCTATAAGGTCGATGATGACTTGCATTGTGAGGTTGTTGGCAAATGTTATGTGTATATGCAAGTGAAGAGATACTTGTTTCTTGCCTGACCGAAGAAGTGTGTTGATACTTGCAGAGTGTGATTGCAAAAGTAAAGGAACTAAAGTGGATCTGCCTTGGCATTTAGTGTTGTTATCAGATCAGTGCATTACTTGTTGACTTCTAACCATTTCAGCAATTGGAAAATCCCTTAACCAGGTAGCTTTAACAGGCTATGTGTAAATCCTTTAACAAGGTGACTAAAATCAATGAGTTCTTCAAATCCTCTTGTGAGGTAACCTTTAACAAAGTTCTAACCCTTTAACTGGGTATTTAGCCATCCCTTAATCGGGTGATCCCTAGCAGGATCGGTTCCTAGCAGAACCTATTGTAAAGTCCTTAACTGGATTCGGCTCCTAACAAAGCAGACTTTAGAAGAGTTCAAAGAACAACTTGTGGGTATTCATCTCCATCGTGGTTTTTCCCAGTTGGGTTTCCATGTGAAAATTCAATGTGTCATGTGTGATGCTTTTTCATGTGATGATTAGTATTCTTTGTTAAGTGGTAATGCATGCTGATCTAGTGGTCTTTATATTTATGATGATGTATTACTTTTTTATGCATATGGGTGAAGTGGAAATGAGATATTAGGTAGTGTGAAGATCTCAGTGTGACCGGTAGTGCCTTGTTTTGGTTAGGTGATACTATTTACCAATTAGTGCAGTCTTTGTAGTTCAAGTGGTTGCTGCAAAAAGGTTTTTGTCTATACTGATTCACCCCCCCTCTCAGTATCTGTTGAGTATTTACTGTTCATCATTATTCATCAAAAACACCGTGTCCATCAACTCATCTGTTAGCATGAAATACTCAGTCGTGCGGGCCGGACATCTACTCCTGCAAATCGTGCATGGATGAGATGTGGATCCATCTACACCGACTGCATCATCTATCCCTGAGCATATCCTGAGCAACTGACACACATATGCTAGATGGGCTCTCTATTGCCACCTAGAGCAACTAATGGCTTGTCATCCAATACAATAGGGTGTGCTAACAATGTCCCATGCTGGATGATGGCACCAGTCAATGTTGTGGCTTCCTGAAGAGTCTATAGCTCCATTGACTCTTTCAGCTCTACTAGGACAACTTGATACACCTTGGGTTTGGGTTCTAGGGGGCGGTGACTCTCTGTGGGTAATCACCTATGGGCTCCAGGTCTATCTTGGGCAGAGCCACCACCTCTACCATGGAACTCTCTCATGTCAAAATAGTTTGGGTGCACATTGAGCACAAACTCACCATATACTTTTCTCAAAAAATACAATGGCACCTCATAATTATTACAAGGTGGATCATCAAAGACCATCCACCACCTCTGCCAAAAAAGATTCTTCATCTGCACATTGGTACACCAATGTATGGGAAACCTCTTTGCATTAAGAGGTAATGACTGACCATTTTTAGGATCAATAAAAAGGGCACATATTTGTTTTTTACTAATATTTTTGTTTTTGACTCCCTCGTATGATAACCCATCAGCATAGAATTGACAACACCTATCCCTAAAGGTTCCCCATTTGGTAATTTGTGTGGAAACAACTATGGCACCACTAGCTAATGTTTCTAAGCTAGTGGTGAGGGATTTATGATGCTCAAGTTTGGATGTTTTCAATTTATCAATCAGTCTATTGATTTTAGACGTATTTTGCTCTAACTGATTAATTAATTGCTCCTGTATTTTAGGTGTACGGTCCAAAGGAGGAATTGGGGGTGTATCTTGTGGGTTTTCAGAAGGTGCATTTTATTGTTCTTGTTGTGGATTAGAAGAATCTGGTTTTTGAAACAAAAAATGAAAAAACCTAATGAAAATTAATGAAATTAAATTCAAAACGTAAAACAAATTGAACAAATGGGAAAGAAAGACAAAAATTAACAAAAACTAACCTTGATCCATAGTGTTTGAAGGAGAAATGTGGCACCCCATTCACGGTTTGGAGGAGAAATATAGCACCTCGTTCGTAGTTTAGCAAAGAAAATGAAGAAAAAAGGAAATAAAAATGCAACTGTCACAGGAAAATAAGACCCAGTTTTCTTAAAAAAACTTTTTTTGACAGGTACCGTGTACATGGTCTTTTAGGGATAAGTAACACATAAGTGCTCATTTTCCTATAAGTAGCATGTGCCCACTCATTTTCCTAAAGGTAGCACGTACACTACGCGCTACCTTCTCTAGGTTCGAGAACAAAAAACCTGAGCGCATACGCGGTCATTTCAAATTTTATAACCACGTACGTGCTGCTTGTTTTTCCATTTTTTTTTGGGTGGTGTCCACTTTTCTGACGACCATCTTTGTGCACTTACCCCATAATGCACCTAATGCAATTGAAGAAGAGACATTTGATTAAACATATGAACCTAATGCAATTGAAGAAGATACCACATTGAATAATCAATTAAAGGATGAACATACACCTTCTCTATTTGATGAATTGAATGCACACAATGCATCAATGTTAACACCTCCTAGAATCATTTGTAGGAAACCAAAGTATCTAATTGATATTGATGAGAATATATTGAAGCCAATGCCTGATAAAATGAATGAACGAACTTGTAGGGGAATGGTTAAAAGAATATGACAAAACTATTTTGAAAACTTAAATCAAACCACAAGATGTCAATTAATTGTTCAAATGATTAAAAATTTGAATTTTAGGGAGACAATGAAAATTCTAGGTCTAAGATCATCTGAAAGTAACAACAAAAGAACTATTGTGAGAAATATATTTGATGCATATCAAGCTATTGGTTCAAAATCACGTACTAAAGATTCTAATGCTACTCGACGTGTCATTGCATCAACCATAATGAGCAAGAAAAAAAATAAAAAAGATCGTTTGATAAGCAAAACAAGTAAGTCATTAAACATTAGTAGAACAACATTAAGTAAAGCATTATAGAGGTGAGAAAAATTAGAGGAACCTAACAATAATTCTCTTTGGGAATTCTCGGGTAGACTACCACGCAAAGACAAGGTTGTTGTTGATGCACTAAGAACATTAATTAAATTTTTTTGGCATGACAACACAAGAGTTTCACCCAACCAAAGAGATGTTGTTAGAAGGTGAATTAAGTCTAGAAATCATGAGCCACATGCCGAACACTATTTGGATATGACTCAAACTAAATTTTATGAAAGGTTCCTTGAAAAGTTTCCTCAAATAAAAATTTCTCAAAGATTTTTTGAAATGGCAAAACCTTTTTATATTAAGATTAATCATGTACGCACCATGTGTTGTTGTAGGATGCATATTGAATTTTCCATGCACTATAATATTTTTCATCATATTTGTTCTACCTTGCACACTAACGATGTTTTGCAAGAATGCAATATACAAGCACCTCCTAAGTCGGTAAGAGAATTTATTTCAAGTGTGCTATGTAATAGACATGATGGTTGCATTTATTATAAGATGCCTTGTTTGGAAGGTTCTTGTGCTATATGTGGTGGTTTGCAACATTTACCAAGATGTGTACATTTGGAGAGCACACATGAAATTTGTAGGAAACTAGTTTCTTTTGGAAAATACAAGACAATCACATATGGAGTTAAATATGGAAAAGATTTGAAGAGATGTGAGCTAGTGAAAAATGATATATGTGTAGTTGAATTTATGAAAATGTTTCAAGAGAAACTAGTTTATGAGTACACAATGCATACACATAGAGCTCAATGGTTAGATGAGCAATTAAAGTTATGTAAGGACACATTTCCTCTTGGCACCATTGTCTCTATCGTTGATTTTGCTGAAAATTATACACTACAACCTCAAAATGAAGTGCAATCTATGTATTATCATTCTACATAAGATTATAATTTTGTACAAATAACATTCATGCATGCAGATGATAGCACATAGGAGGATAGAAAGGTTGTAAGAGAGTATCACTTCTACATAAGTGATGATCGTATTCATTCATCAAAGTTTGTACAAGGATGATTTAAAGTTTTCTATGATAATTTAAAGGAAAGGAACATACAATACAACCGACACTTAATATGGTCAGATAATTGCACCACACAATTCAAGAATGCAAGAATGTTTTATTGGTTGACAAGGATGCATATGACAAGTGGTGTACAACATTTTTGGAATTTCATTGAGGCTGGACATGGTAAGGGAGAGCACAATGGTGCAGGAACATGTGTAAAAAGAGCCCTACCTAGAGAAGAATTGAAGTACGAAGGTGGTGCTGAGTTGATAGATACAGAAACAATTGTGCGATGGTGTAAGTCTACAATGGGTCCAAGTAATCCAGGTATGTCAATGGTTCATAGATATTTTTGGTTGATCACTAAATCTAACATTGAAAACTATCTAGATTGTTGTATAGCTGCAGGATCGAGTGACATGCACTCATTTATGAGTTCAAATGCAAGCTCACTTGTAATTTATACGAGACAAATGGTATGTTTTTTCTCTTCATGCATGTATTGTTTGTGGGAAGAATGTGACTCGCAAAAGTGGGTTGACAAATGGTCTTGTAGACCGTTGGTTCCCATTGATACATATCAAATTCCCAAAGCACTACAATTGAGCCAAATGGAAGTAGATTTTGACCATGTATCCGACCTAGTGGATTTAGGTGACTTTTTGAGTTAATTTTTTTGCAAGTATCCTTTTTGGTTCATTTTGTTGTACATCACACTTTATTTTTGGTATTAATTATCACTTTATAAAATGCAGGTCACATGTATGTAGTTGTTGCAGAAGAGAACAATGAAGAAGGAACACATTGTACTATTTATGTCGTTGTGTTGAGCCTAAAAGAAAATTGACAACCATAATCATTGATGGAGAGGGTATTGAGTACCCAATAGGGTTTGTTGTCATGATAGGAACATGGCTTAGGAGATACCCTATCAAGAATTTTGATGTTTGGTTGTTCAAGGACTTTGAAACACACATACACATTCTTCATTTCTCTAACCTTATTGTTGCAACAAATATTCATTTGATGAAGTATCGTGGTAGACCTCATAACAATATTTTTTGAAACATTCGTGAATCTGACCACAAGGCAATACTTGACACAATACGGGTTAGAACCGATCATGAAGGCTCACTTGATTGATTCTACAGTTCAAAGTAGAATGATTTTGAGAATTTTGTATATATCATCGATGAATTGTTCTATATTCATTTTTTGTATATATAAATGCCCATGAGGCAATTTTTACATGTTTAGGGACATAATTTTGTATATTTAAATGGCACTGAGCTGATTTGTACATATTTAGATGCCAAAATTTGTATATATTAAAATGGTGATGAGATGAATCGCACATATTGTAATGCCAAATTTTGTATAAAAGTCCATGAGATGATTTGTAAGGCATTTTTTATATATTCAAATAGCCAAGAGCTGATTTGACTATATTTAGAGGCAAATTTTTGAATAATATGTGACAATGTTTTGTGACTATTTTTTGTGTCTATGTTTTGTGACTATGTTTTGAGTTTATGTGATGTGATAAGTTCAATCATGAGAATTCTTGATTCTTGTATAATCATGGAGAATTATTTGAGTCATTATCGGGTCATAGGAGTCATAGATTGAGTCTAGATAAAATTTGAGAAAAAATTATCATTATTGTCAAAAACAATGTCAAAAAAGTTGTCAAGCAACTTGTACATCGTGTCGGTAGGGTATGACTATCGACATTCTGATGCTTTGGGATGCATGAGAGGAACATGCCTAGCATAAACCTACCCACCCGGATGCGTTCTTGATGTTGGTTTGTGCACATGACGAACTGAATCAATTCTAGCCTCTCTTGAAACTTTGCATTGCATGCAACTAATAGTTTTTGCAGCAAGCAAAAAATGCTACCAATTGAAAATGGCTCCGAGTTGTCAAAAACTAAGATAGGAAATTGTAGAGGAGACTCACGCAACCCCACAGGTTCAAACAGATCAGTCATATATGTCCTGGATTGGAAGAAACAGTCCGTCAAAGTTTGATAATATTTTGGACTCAAGGCACTTGAGAGATAGCACCGGTAGGGTACGACTCTCGATGTTACGACACTTTGGGATGCACTAGAGGAGCATGCCTAGTGTAAAACTACCCACCTAGACGTGCTCATGATGTCAGTTTGTGCACACGACGAACCAAATCAATTCTATCCTATCTTGCAACTTTGCATTGCATGCAACTGACGGTTTTTGCAGTAGGCAAAAAATGATACCAATCAAAAATGGCTCTGAGTCATGAAAAATTGAGTTAGGACATTGTAGAGGAGCCTCATGTAGCCCCATAGGTTCAAACGAATTGATCATATGTGTTCTGGATTGGAAGAAATAGTCTATCAAAGTTTGACAATTTTTTGAACTCAGGGCACTTGACAAATCGCATCGGTAGGGTATGACTCTCGACGTTCCCATGCTTTGGGATGCATGAGAGGAGCATGCCTAGTGTAAAATTTCCCACCTAGACAGGCTTGTGACATCGGTTTGTTCACATGAGAACCAAAATTTGACCATTGCGAGCGTGAGGGTGCTCTCGTACCACACACATATTATTTTTGATAAAGATAAATGGGTTTTACATGGACCCGAAACCAAGAGTTTTAGAGAAACTAGCCATCAACCAACCAAATAGAAACCAACAACAAAATAGGGGAACACCCTAGACTGAGCTCAAAAGAAAAAAAAAAAAAACATACACCAAAACAAAGCATAGACAAACACTCAATTAAGCGAGTGCACCAGCTCCTTGTTCTTCTGGATGGTAACCTTGTTGATTTCCTCCAAGTCCTCCATAATGAACTTGGAGGTACCCTTATTGCTGGCCCTACTTCTGGTCTTGGAACTAGGGCCCGTAGTTTTATTATCACCCACAGTAGAGTCTTCACTACCCATCTTTTTCTTTCTATTACTGTCACTAGGATAATCATTGTCAATAGGATTGGATCTGTACTCCGCCACCATGGCATTGATCTTTTATAGCCCCTCCATACTATGTCTCATGGCCTCCTTGCTTATGTCTACGAAATTCTTAAGGTTATTCTTGATCTCCTTTATAGATTGCTCAACCTTCTCAATTGTTTGCTCATGATTACATTTCATAACCTCCATGTCATGGGAAAGGTTTTGGGTCATGATCATGAGCTTTTCCATTTTGTTAGGCTTAGGTGAATAAGTGAAGATATCAATTATCTCCTTAATCCCCTCTTTGAGGGTATCAATCTCCTTCCCCACCCACTTCTAGCAGTTCTCCTAGCTTCTAGTCCCTTCCATCACCAGATTCATCAGAGTATTTTCCTTCTGTAAGCCACTATCCACATTTGTAGGCAGATTCCCCTACTTCTCCTTGAGGACATGAAGAGGAATGTCCAATTTGATTTCCTGGTCCAAGGTCTTGGGACCATAGTCTTTAGCAACCAACTTCTTCTTTTTGGAATAAGGCTGAGTTTGAGAAACCATCTTACTGGTTGATTTATATTTACTTGCAACCCATCTGGGGGGGTTCTTGTTGCTATGGGTTCTAGGAGTGACTAACATCTCACCCTCTTCAACTGGCTTGTAATCAGGGTCAACAAGAGGTTTGGTGGTCCCACTATCCTCCATCTCCATCTCCATATCCATATCAGAGACATCTTAAACATCAGTATTAAGGATTTGGCCTTTCTTAGAGAGAGAGGACACAACTTCAAGGGCTTTGGCATACTCCATAATGACCACAATAAGCCCTTCATGGAGGACTAGATTATTTGGATTCTCAACATGTTTTTCTAGACTATTCTCCAAAGAAGAAACCAGATAGAATGGAATCGAAATAACTTTGCCATGCCTAAAGTGATTTAAGATGGTAAAATAATAAAAAAAGATACTGGCATTTGTGCCATCAAGGGTAATGTACCTCATGATGAATTCGGCCATATCCGCCCAGGGAGCCATAAGGTCCTTTTTGTTGTAGCTACCATCCGCCATTTTATTCTCTTGAATGCTCCTTATCTTTATCAAAAAAATTTGCCATGTCTTCCTCCCCTATTTTTCTATCTCTATAAAACCTTCCACCATTCATAGCCAAACCCATAATCATAGCCACTAGGGTTTCATCCACCTAAAAAATCAGTACCATAAGCCTTCAAAACCCCTTTCTTCCACCCATTGATGAACATTTCTATGAGAAGAGGATAAGGGCCATGGAGTCTTTCTAAGAAGGGAACCATCCCCCTATCTTCAATTTCCTGCCACACCTCCTTATTTTTCTTCCATTTATTGAAAGTGGGCTGTTATTTCCTATTCTTGTCCCCACCCATAATGGTCTAAGTCGCCAAACAGAAGCAGGAAATGGGCCACATAAGACAAGTCTCCAAACAAAAGAAGGATAGGGGCCACACTAGAAGACAAAAAATCCAGGCACAAGGGAATTTTCTCGATCTTCGAATAGGGAAATTGAAAGGAAACCAATTCCCCAACACCTTAATCAAATCAAGATTGTTTTTCATTAATTACCCCAAGTGGAAATGGTATCATCATATGCCAGGTTGCACAAGTTTTTTGGGAAAGAGTCCCGATTGGTCCACCATTTTTCTGCTATGTAGCCCACCTCCATATTGGCCAATAAATCCGTCACTTTATTTCCTTCCCCAAAAACGTGAGAGATTTTGAATTCATCCAACTCTTTAATCATATCACAACAATCTTTGATCAAGTTGGCAATAGTCTAGCTAGGATCCGTGCACCCATTCAAATAGTTGATAATGTTAAGTGAGTCAGATTCTAGCCAGACCTTTCTAAATCCTTCCCTTTTAGCCATGTGTTTCCCTAAATGGGCAGTGTTGGCCTCCCCAAAATGGTTGGACTGGGTACCCAGAGGGGGCGCCACTGCAGAAATCAGTAGACCCATATGATTCCTTGCCACTCCCCCACACCGAGTTGGTCCAAGATTCCCTTTAGCCACCCCGTCCACAATGATTTTGATCCATCCCATAGGGGGGGGATGCCATTGAACATTATGTCTGCACTATTTAATTTTGTGCACAAGAATGGAGATAATCTAGCCAATTTGTCATTGTTTGATAATATCCCACTCATCCTGGAGAGTAGGGAGGGGATGATCATTCCTTCTACTAGGGAAGGAGTGAAGAAAATTCTCCTTGATAGCATTTCTAATTCTAATAGCCACTACAAGCATGGGAGATTCCAAATCTCTAAAAACTCTATTGTTTCTTTCTTTCCAAATACCCCAAGCAATATGAGGAAGAGGCATATTCCAGAGGACTCCCAAATCTTGATTGTCAAAGGGGCAC
This sequence comes from Cryptomeria japonica, assembly GCF_030272615.1. Lineage (NCBI taxonomy): Eukaryota > Viridiplantae > Streptophyta > Pinopsida > Cupressales > Cupressaceae > Cryptomeria > Cryptomeria japonica. Next base: position 415,743,591 of record NC_081412.1, on the reverse strand, counting down.
TTCCATTCAAACCACAACCTTTGAATAGAATCAGGGAAGACCTAATTAGTGTTCCAGATATCAAGGAAGAAACTCCAAATATCCATGGCAAAAAAGCAGTGAAGCAACATATGACCATCATTTTCTACCACTTCTTTGCATAGGAATCATCTATTAGTAATAGGAAGACCTCTTTTGCAAAGGTTGTCAATGGTAGAAATATTACTCTACATGAAAAGCCAAAAAAGATGTTAATTTTCGGAGTTAAAAGCTTATTCCAGAGAACAACCTAGAAAGGGGAGGGAGAGAAACTTCTGGAGATGAACTTGTAGGCATCAGGAACATTGAAATTCCTTGAAGAGGAGAAATTACAGAACACTTCATCCTCCACATGAGAATGAGGGATATGAATACAATTTAACCAAGGTTGCAAAGGTATCAAAGCATCATCAACAGATTTGAGATCCAAAGGTTGCAAAGGTATCAACTTAGCATCATCCACACACATATTGTTGTTTATATTTATATTGTCAATTTTTGTTGTTTATATTCATATTGTTGATTACATAGGCAAATATTCATTTAAATTTATAGAAGGGCAGCCACCGAATACAATGAATACACAATAATGAACTAAATACAAGAAGTTTTGTAGGGTTAATTTGATATTTTAGAAATTTTATCAAATCATATTCCACGATTGCAATGTTTTATATCATAGATTTTTGTTGTTTATATTCATATTATTGATTACATAGGCAAATGATCAATTAACTTTATAAAAGGACAGCCACGAAATACAACAAATAAACAATAATGAACTCAGTACACATTTATTGGATCGAATATCAACATTTATATATATATCAAAAAAAGGCATGCCTGCCAAGTCAATACAAGTATTACAAAAATGTGGCATATGCCATGTCCAAATCGATATACAATAAAAATGTAGAATATAACTACATGTATTGGTCATTCTATAACCACAACTAACACTATATGATCCTAAACTTGCGGTGGATCATCAAAATCGAGCCTCTTCGATGCAGTACACGGCTCTGTAGATGGTTGCAAAACCACAATTCAAAAGCCAAGTTAGAATTATTTTGTAGAAAATAGTTCACAATTAACAACATAACTATGCATTTAACTATAATTCCTTTGTAATTAAAATTTAAATTACCTCATTGTTTGATCTCAGAGATAATGTCTTCACTCTCCTCTCCTTGTCACTCTTAGGAGTTTTCTTGAAGACAAACTTAAAAGGATCCACGTTATGGCCGAACCGCGAAGGGGGCTATTGTAGATTAAATGTACAATTAATACAATGTACGCACATAAATACATCAAAAACACTTAAAATCTATAATATAGAAAACAATGACGTATTGATGCCTAAGATGCTTCTCCAATGGACTGAGGATGGCTCACCATCGATGGAGAAACTATCGCTATTACCTATACAAAAAATGATCAAAGATTAAATACAATTAATATACTGATAAGTATTGTAGGTTAAAAATAATTAATGTAATATATCAAACAAAAGTGTACCAGATCTTGATGTTTCTCTAGTGCATGGAGGAGGGCTTGCCATTGATGAAGCAGCTATGGATATTTCCTGTATGAAAAAATTATAAGATTATAATTTATCACAAGTTCACATGTACACGTGCATATAATCATGAAATCAATAAAATAAAGTAGAGATACATACCTCCGCCCTCTCTTGATCCACGGGCGAATAAGGTGCATTCAACCAACCCTTTTAGCTCAATGGTCGTTGTACATGTAAAATAGACAAAAAACACTAATCAATTTAGAAACCCCAACTAAGACTTGATTTAAACATTTTCAAACAATTATACAGCTAAAAATGTGTTCAATTACCTTCTTCCCACGTTTTGACATCTTCAAGGAATTCTTTTTCTTAGGACGAGGCCTAGACGTGGAGGGGGTACCCTAAAAAAACAAAATTAAAATGAGATATTAGTACAAATAATATATTAAACATAACTTAAAAAATCTAAAATAAAATGACTTGCATATTCCATCAAAACAATACATAAAAAAGGTTGTACAAAATATGATACCGTATAGCCTTGTAGGCCAAAATTGATCGCTGAGAGCATGATGTTATCAATTCGGGACATTTGGTCCCTTGTCAACACCTACAAACCAAAAATTGGACCAATCATTAAAGATAGTTAGTATATCTTGTAATTTTTTTGAATTCAAAGTGTACTATTCTATTTTAACATGTTACAAAATTTATAACTCAGGCATCGAAGTTGTAGCTGTAGTAGTTGTGGGAGGAGTATGGGACACTGCTGCTACATCCTAAAATGCATATTATTTGTCTCAATTTAAATCGATGTATAAATAAAAATTTATTTATGTAATTACAAATTTAAAGTGACTGATAAATAAAATATTTTGAATTCAAATCAACACACCTTTGTCTCTTGCTGATGGGTAAACACCATGTCCATCAGCTCCTCTGTCAGTGCCAAATCCTCAGTCATGCGGGCCTAAGATCTACTCCCGCAAATCATGCATGAATGAGATGTGGATCTATCTGTAGTGGCTGCATCATCTGTCCCTGAGCATATCCCCAAGAAATTGACACACATATGCTGAATGGACTCTCTATCGCCACCTGGAGCAACTAATGACTCATCATCTAGTACAAGAGGGTGTGCTAACAACATCCCATGCTGGATGATGGAACCAATCAATGTTGTGGCCTCCTGAAGAGTCTATAGCACCATGGAATCTTTTAGCTCTACTGGGACAACCTGATGCACCTTGGGTTTGGGTGCTAGGGGGCGACAACTCTCTGGGGCTACTCACCTATGGACTCCAGGTCTATCTTGGGCAGAGCCGCCACCTCTACCATGGAACTCTCTCATGTCAAAATAGTTTGGCCGCACATTGAGGATAAACTCACAATATACTTTTCTCAAAAAATAAAATGGCACCTCATAATTATTACAAGGTGCCAAAAAAGATTCTTCATCTACACATTGGTACACCAATGTATGGGAAACCTCTTTGCATTAAGAGGTAAGTACTCACCAATTTTAGAATCAATAAAAAGGGAACATATTTGTTGTTTACTAATATTTTTGTTTTTCACTCCCTCGTATGATAACCCATCAGCATAGTATTGACGACACCTATCCCTAAAGTTTCCTCATTTTGTAATTTGTGTGGAAATGGCTATGGCACCACTAGCTAATGTTTCTAGGCTAGTGGCAAGGGATTTATGATGCTCAAGCTCAGATGTTTTCAATTTATTAATCGGTCTATTTATTTTAGATGTGTTTTGCCCTAACTGATTATTCAATTTCTCTTGTGTTTCAGGTGTACGGTCAAAAGGATGAACTGGAGGTGTATCTTGTGGGTTTTCTTCGAGGTTTTCAGGAGGTGCATTTTGTTATTCTTGTTGTGGATTATCAGAATTTGGTTTCTAAAATAAAAAATAAAAAAACCTAATCAAAATTAACAAAATTAAATTCAGAACATAAAACAAATTGAATAAACGGGAAAGAAAAACAAAAATTAAGAAAAACTAACCTTGATCCATAGTGTCTGGAGGAGAAATGAGGCATCCAATTCGCAGTTTCATGGAGGAAAAAACATCATGGTCATGAGAAAATAAGACCCGGTTTTTTTTTAAAAAACTTTTTTTGACAGGTACCACATACGCAGTTCTTTAGGGCTTATGAGCATGTACACACTCACTTTCCTAAAAGCAGTGCATACGCGCTATCTTTTTTAGGCTCGAGAACAACAAAACTAAGCACGTATGTGGTGATTTCAAATTTTAGAACTACGTACGTGCTGCTTATTTTTTCATTTTTTTTTTGGGTGGTGTCCACTTTTCTGACCATCATCTTTGCGCACATACCTAAAATGTGATCAACTGGATCATAAAGATTATTACATACAATGTAGATGAGCCTACTTATAAAGGCAAGGCTAAGAGACAAGAAAGCACACAATGATGACATGTGGCTCAATGAGATGCAAGGGTAGGTAGGGGTAGGTAGGAGAAATAGCAAAATATTCCACATGAGGTGGATCACCCACCGAAGGTGGAATTATCAATCCACAATAAGTAGATATGATAGAGTAATAACAAGATCACACCATAAAAGGTGGAAATTCTCCTACATACACACTCCCAATGTATTACATCTCCCTAAGTGTCTCATATGCAAACTACAATGTTATGCATGCAACTAAGTAAACTTAAGTAAAGTGTAATTATATCCAAGATGAATAAACAATTACACCAACAAGAAGAAATGATTCCTAGCATAAATCAAGATCAAGATACCATGACTCTCTAATCTAATCCAATTTTTTATCAAGATCCCACCTACCAAGAATCTTATGAAGATCCCCTCATTTTTTGTATTACATTCATATGACCCCCTTCCATCTCAAGAGAAAAGTGTCCTTCCTAGTCTCATTCAACATCCACTTTCTAAGAAAGATCATGATATCTCTTCTATCCCCTCCAATGATCCAATTCAAAATCAAGAGCGAAGCACAAACTCTGATAATCCTATTCCAAGTCAAGATCAAAGTATCCCTTCTCCCAAATCCAAGCATACACATTCCCTATCCTCCAAATCCATTATAGGTCCTTTTTATTCCAAAGACAAAGCCTTACTCCCTTCCATCCATATTAGGTAGCTATGTCCCTCTGGATCCACTATTCATATGAACCCTAACTCACAATTCAATTATCCTATCATTAATCAAGATCAACAAAGGCACATATCTTTGAGCACCTTCCAACCATCTACCTACATCAACCCATCCAAAAGGCCTCCATATCATTCCTATTCATCCATGAATCTCATTCCCTTTGGAAGAAATTTGGATGTCAAGAATAAAATCCACATGGGTAAAAGTACAAACCCGTGTCACACTTTTACCAAGGAAGAGGTTAACACAACAATAACTGTTCAATTTAGTCGCCATAAAAGTGTCATTTTCATTTTGAATTTGAATATGATTTAAATTGATTAAATGTGTAAAATTTGTTGAAGTTTAAGTCTATTATTTTCTGAAATTTTTTTGTCAATAATTTATATGTTTTTTTAAGCTTTAAAGTCCATTTTTTTATTGCTGAAAAACGTTGAAAATAGGGGGTTTAGTTCCCACCTCAAAAAAGAAAATGTAAATCAACTTTTTTTTTCCGAATTTGATATCTATTATAGATCACATAGTTATCTAGTGCATGAAAAAAAAATTAATTTTTGATGTATATTTTCTTTGTTATAGCATTTGGAAGTCGAATACACCAAAATTTAATAGTTTTTGTCTCCCACCACAATTTGTCTATTTAATTTTTTTTTTCTCAAATAAAGTGGCATTTTGGAGTGAGTAGGAAGATTATAAAGGGGCTAAGATTTTGATTTTTTTTTCGGAAGGCGTCTACCCTTTCCAAGTATGTTATTTTAAATTATTTTTCAATCATGCTTAATTTACAATATTAGATGTTTTTTTGGAAATTAAATATTTTTTAGATTAAATTTAAAACTTTATTTTATTATTTGTTAATTGTGCTCCAATCATTTATTTTCAATTATGTTATCTTAAATTATTTTTTCAATCATTGTTATTAAATCATGTTCATTGTACATTGCATAGTCAAATGTAGAATCCAAGTAAACTTAATTTCTTACTCTTTAGATCAATGCTCTTATTTCTTGAATGTTGTTTTTTCATTTTCTAAATTTTAAAAATTGGAGTTTAAGACAAATGATCTAAATGGATGAAATTTACACTTGTTTCATTTATTCAATTTAAAAAGTTTAAGAAAACAAAATTATTTATACATTTCATTAATCACATTTTGTTTGTTAAGAACAAGGAAAACTAACTAGATATAACTTATTTACTATATGAGTAGATTAATTCGTATAAATTTACATACTTAAAATCTAACTAAATAACCTATTAATGGGTCTTTGGGGGTTGCTCCTTTGTCAGATATAGGGGAGGTCACATGGGTACCACCTAGTAAAGAATGGATAAAGGTCAATTTTGATGGTGCTTCTAGAGGAAATCCAAGAATCTTAGGTGTTGGGGTAGTGGCGAGGGATGATAATGGATCTATCCTCTTCAAAGGAGAACAACGCTTGCAAGATGGTACGAATAACGAAGCGGAGGCTCGGGCGACACTTCTGGCAGCTGAGTTGTCTTTAAATATGAAAGTCCAATGACTGCATTTGGAAGGAGACTCTCAGGTAGTCATTAACACAATTGCTAAAGGCAACACTCCATGCTGGAAATTAAACCGTTGGGTGTCTATTATCCGAGAGAAACTCAAATCATTTGTGGAAATTCATGTCTCCCATGTAAGGTGAGGAGCAAATGCAGTGGTAGATTTGCTCTCTAATATTGGTTGTGAAATAGATAGTTATATGGCCAAGTGGTGGAAAGGTGATGGAAGACTGTGGAGGTGGTCTTAAATGCAGTCTTAGGAATTCGTAGCCTACAATATGTAAGCAAGGAAATTTTTTGGCAAGTACACCATGCAAGCTGGCACTTTCTCTTTGAAAGTGGTAGTTATCCATGGAAGTCACACGTTTTAGAGAGGGTGGTGGATGGCAGCAAATCTTCTGTACAATCTCATGGCTTTTACACCATCACTCCTACATTTATTACTCATCCCAAATGACGGCAGAGGAATTTATTTCTTTTTGGTTTTCGAGCTAGGGGCTGTGTGTTTTTAGTTGATGTAGTACTTTGTGGCTCTTATGACATTGTTTTTGTAGAAGCTTGAGCGATTTCATTCTGCAGGTGATCATGGAAGCAAACTTCACCTTGCGCACAGATAAGAAGTTGGTGCCATTCCTAGGCATAGTGATAGAGAAGAGGATGCAGGGACTTTTCCATTACAAGGCAGAGAAGCTATGGAGTGCGGCTCACCTCATTCTTGTAGAAGAGTTAGTGTATATCCATTATCACTACCGGATGAATATGGAGCTGTACTCCTTGATTCTAGCATGGGCATGCAAGTTTGAGCCAGAGGTGGAGAAAATCAAACTCACATTGACCAAACTGATTGATGGGGAGTACTTGATCAACCTCGACTCACTTCTGGAGTGGGTTGTGCCTCAAGTTGGCATTCACATCAAGGAGGGAGATGACCAGGAGGAGCTGATGCCTTTTATCTGTAGGCTAGAGGATGACATAAAGGAACAATATCATGAATGTGCTCGTATTGGATGGGAAGCTATGAAGATATGTGTAAAACTAATTAGGGCAGATGAAGTCTTAAAGGATTTAAAGGTGGTTGCACGGATGGAGGTCGGTAGGGAACTGAGAGACAAGTTTGAGGAAGGTCGAGTTGTTCAGCTGCTGGTGAGCTTGGAAGGTGACCCTAACTTTCGATGTCTAGATTGCATCCCAAAGATGAAGCGTGAAGCAACAAGGGGTAAAGCTCTGGCAGACAAGGTGGATGGGGAGAAGGATAACCAAAGTGAGAGTGAGTGAGTGGCCATCTAGCCATTGTTTTTTATATGCTTTACAAAATCATTGTTAATAGTAGCTTTTAAAACTATATTTGTAATATTTGGTTGGCGGGAGAAGCACTGGACTGGTTCATTTTTTGGCTTGCATAGGTGGTATGGTTTTAGAATAGGTTGTATAGTTGTGGATAGTATGGGGATTGTTGTTTACAGCATGTAAATGGTCTATGGGAGATGGTATCTATGTATGTTTTTAAATTCTGCATTAATATAATACAAAAACTATTACCGATCAAAAAAAAAAATCTAACTAAATATTGAATTTGTAAAATATATTTAAACACTTTAATGAAATTGAATATATACCCAACACTATTTACTACTAAATTATATTATATTTTATTTCCTAATACTTGACTCAAATTCTCTATATATTAGCTAAGTGATTTCAAGTAATTAATGTTATTAAATCACGTTCATATGTATATTGCATATAGTCAAATGTATCTAATTGAAGTATACTTAATTTATTACTTTTTATCAATGCTCCTAAATTTCTTGAGCCTTATTTTTTCATTTTCTAAATTATAAAAAATTGGACTTCAAGTCAAATGATCTAAATGGATGAAATTTACAAATGTTAAGTTTAAGAATGCAAAATTATTTATACATTTCACTAATTACATTTTTTTTGTTAAGAACTGAGGAAAAGTAACTAGATATATATAACCTTTTTAGTTCAAAGCACTAAATTTTGAAGATCTACATATTTGCATGTTTTTGTTTTTAGGTTCAAAGCATGAAATTTTGAAAATCTAAATATTTTTTGCAATGGGGAATGAGAGGACTAGATCAAGGTTGTATGATCATAAAAGGGATGATAAGATGAAAGGTCATACAAAACGTAGTCAACAACAATCCGTTGTTGTTCAAGATCAACATGATGATGTTCAAGAAACATCTATTCAAGTACGAGATGAATTTTTTTTTTCTGGTATGGAAAATTTGATGGAAATGGATGAAGATAGTCTTTTCAATGAAATTCCATCTAAAGATATGATACCTGAAAGAACATTAAAATTGCATGATAAGAAATTATGGGATGATTATTTTAAAAATAAGTCTATTTTTGGAAGAGCACAATTATTTGCTAAGTTATTTAGGAAAAGGGAAATGAAACCTGTTTTGGAGTTGTTGGGTGTTGGTAATAAGAAAAGTTCTCCTGATAATTTATTAAAAGAAACTATAATTGAAAATTTACAAGAAGCATTGAATTGTATTGACAACACAAGTCAAGGTGTTGATTTAAGTGCTGCATGTAGAGCATTGATGACTATGATTACTAGTAAGAAATTGACTCATAGAAAACAAGTTAATGCAATTTCTCAATTAATACATGTATCTAGAAGAACTTTTCAAAGATACATTAGGAAGAGAAATATGTTGGATGAAAACATTGAAAAGAATTGGGTAAATATTTGTAGGGTTCCTAGAAAAGACAAAATTTCTAAAGATGTAAAAAGACAAGTCATTGATTATTGGACCAACCAATCTCGCGTTTCTTCCAATAGAAGGGACACTATACACATGATAGATGAAGATGGTAAAAAGATTACACATCCAAAACATTTATTAGATACAACACAAAGTGACTTATTTGAAGCATTCAAGAAAGAATTTTCAGATGTAAAGATTTGCCAAAGGATGTTTGAGAGATTGTGTCCTTATTTTGTACGCAAAAATAAGGTACATGAAACTTGTTGTTAAAATCATGTTGAATTTCATCTACACTTGTAGTCATATAAGAAGTTCATGGCCACAATTAATCCAAATCTAGTCATTCCTATAAGTACAATACAATTTGTGAAGTCTATTTTATGTGATAAATTAGAAGATTCAGATGAGTTCAAAATACAATGTATAAAAGGTGAATGCAATGATTGTGAATTTTTGAGTAAGTTTGTGTTGCAAACTGAGAATATTGATATTCATGCACTAGTTATATGGAAGAGATTTGAATATGAGACATACCAAAGTAAGTTAGGAACTAAATCCAAAAAAATTATGTTGAAAGAGAGTGAATTGCCCTACATTCAGTTTATAGATAGATTTCATAATATGATATATCCACATATCCAACATTGTCATGGTGCAAGATGGCAAGCTAAACAGTTTCGTGATTCAAAGAATTGTTTTCCACTAGCTTGTATTCTTTCAATTGTAGATTTCTTCGAGAACTATACATTTAGTCCTCACATAGAAATTCAAAGTCAATATTATTATTCTAATCAAGTTGCAATATTTGTACAAGTTTTATATAGACATGCACAATTTCATGTGGATGGTATAGACAGTACCGAAAATGAACGCATTATCATCAAGGAGGTTCATTTCTATATCAGTGATGATATGTGTCATGATAGGAGCTATGTAGCACATTGTTTTGGAATAGTTTGTGAAGATATTAAAGATCATCGGATAGAATGTAGACAACATTGGATTTGGTCAGATGGATGTGCCGGTAAGTACATTAGATTTGAAATTGATTATTTAAGTTGATTTTTTTCTTATATATGATTTGATTGTATATAACAGGTCAAAAGTTTAAATATAAATATATATATATATATGTGTGTGTGTGTGTGTGTGTGTGTGTGTGTGTGTGTGTGTGTTATTCATGTCAGGGAAATTTAAGTCTGCAAAATCTTTTAACTGGTTATCCCTACAACATGCTCGACGTAGTATAAAGTTTTTGTGGAACTTCTTTGAGAGTGGACATGGAAAAGGAGAGCATGATGGAGAAGGAGCATGTGTGAAGCATGCACTTTGCCAACATGAACTTGCAAGTAAATTCTCTTCATATTTGTGTACAGTTTTAATTCTCTTCATAGATTAATTTAAATATATGTATGTATGTATGTATGTATGTATGTATGTACATGGGTTGTCCAATTTTCTAAAGTGAGAGCTTCTGTATAGGTAACACCATACGTAATTCTAATGATATTATTGAATGGTGCAAAAATCATTTTGTTGATCGTGACTTACAACAAATGTTATTTTTGGGAAGTTAAAGGTATATATATATATATATATATATATATATATATATTCTTAAACATTCAAGTGTTCTTGAATTATTTTAAAAATTTGTATATATATATATACATGCATATGTGTGAAATGAACTAAAATTGACTAAATAATTTGTATTATCAGATATTGATCTTATAATTGTCAATCAATTAATGGTATTAGAAGTTTTCATTAAGTCATGACTACAAGATTTATCAAGCCTCGTGTTATTCTTGTAAGAGGAAAATCATGCTTTTGTGCTGATTGCATTGCGAACAATGCAGATACTCATTGTCAAAATATTGCTAATGGATATGTTTTACAATGGGAAATGAAACAATTTTACACAATGCCTCCTTACGAAGATAGTGACATTATTGATATTAATGATCCTCTATATTCAACTTATTATGAACGTGTTTCTGATTTTGTTGTGCATCCATGTATATTTTATAAATTATATATGTACATGTGTACAAATTTTTAAATTCTTATTTAATTTAATATTGTTCAAAATCAATTTAAAAATGTATAATGAACTAATATTGCTTGAAATATATATACATGTGGTCTATTTTCATAGGTGATATTTTTCCTATGATATTTATAACTTGGAACCTAACCCTTTAAATATAGAACTTAAATATTTAAGATTGAATTAATTTAAAGTTATAATGTATACCTGTGTCTCCTGATTAACATGGTCGGTGGCAATGTGCAAATCCTCAAACATCGCTCCCTGTGCCTGCAATATAAATTACACATGAACTCACACGTACATTATTTAAACATTCATTATTTAGTTTTAAATATATATATATATATATATAATTTATTTTAAAGATCAAATCGAATCTTCTTGAACATGTACATGTACGCAGTTGTAGATAAGCATACCTCAGGGTCTCTAACACCTCCATCATGTGCATGTTGGACTCTAGAATATTTGCGGGATGAATGGCTCATCCTGCGTAATGCTCGCTTATCCTAGATAATGCACACATTTTGTTCGATATATATATAATTTAAATCTCTTGAAATTATTTAATCAACACCTAGATATTCGTTTAAATAGAACTTAAAAACAAAAAAATAATAATCAAAACTTTATATATACCTGTGTTTCCTGATGAACAGCTGGGTCAATGGCAGCATCCAAATCTCCATACATAGACCCTAACGTGATACTTATATAGTTCAAAAAATAAAATCCAATATATATAATTAATTTAATCTATGCAGTTCATGTGTATAATCAAGTAGCTATATAAAAATTCTAAATTAAAATTAGTAAATTATATATTATAATTCATACCTCTCCTTTAGCATGTAAGGCTCATCCGATCTTACTGATGTCAGAATCATGCAAGGAGCCCACTACAGCATGATCCCCCTCATTGTCTAGCTCCATAAGAATGGTAGTGAACATCCCCAAAAATCTAGTACTAGGTACCATGGCTCAATCAATTGATGTATAAACAGGAGGAGGAGGTGTATCCTGACCAACTGCTATATGCTGGGGCGGGGCAGTAGGATGTGCAGTAGCAATAGGCTGAGAATCTGTATGCTCACAACCATGACTAAAAGCACCTGGTCTACCAAGTACATGCCTAACAAATGATGGGGAATCCTCTAGTGGGATCCCATGCTCCATAACAATGACCTAATATGAATCCAAGAGATCACTGGATAAGCATGTGCTAATCTGCCATAAAGGATCTATGTCATGCATGCGTGTGTTGGCATTCTACACTCTTATGAGAATAGTTGATGTTGTCATTGATGGCAACCATCTGGCAACCTTCTGACATTCATCTGGTAAGCCACCAACAATTACCGGTACCGGCAATAGACATCTACATACATCGACGAGCACTTCACTGACAGCGGCAACAATGCATATCGACACTCCAGCTGACAAGGAATAAACTTTTGTTTATTGTATTTAAATGTAATTGTCTTTTGTAAAGCCAACATGGTACATTGTAATAGACTCATATATATGTATGAGATATTGTAAGTCATTTTGTAAGGAGTGAATGTGAGAGAGAGTAAGAAAATAAGGAAAAGGAAGAATGTTATATGTGAATGCATAAGGAAAATTTTGTATAAGGTTTTGGTTATAGAATGAGCTTAAATCAGTACTGAACCTGGCATAGTTGATGCTGATTTGAAGCAGTACGTTGTATTAGATTTCATAATCCACTTTTGTAGTCAGTGCGACTCTTATTGAGCAGTGAGCTCTAGGTAGTTGGCCTCCTTGCATGTGCAGGCCCCTCATTGTAAGTAATATTTATTCATTGGCCAGTGAGTGAATATTGTGGGTCACAAATCCCACCGAGGTTTTTCCCACACCGGGTTTCCTCATTAAATATCTTGTGTTATGGTGTGTTCTCTATGCTATCTCTGTTATTATTATTTGATGCATTAATTCTTATTTACCGGTACACTATTTTGGGCTACAAAGTTCTTAATGAGTTTAAATATTTCGCTAATCGGTTAGATACTGATTCACCCCCCGCCTCTCGATATCTTTGGGACTATCATTAATCCTAACAATTGGTATCAGAGCCTGGTCCTCTATTTTCAAAAGCCTAATAGCTTGAGGAAGATTCTGACACCGATACATATGGAGAACTTAAGAAAACAATTGGAAGGACCTCTTGTAGATTATGATGCAGAGAAGTTGAAGAATATCAAACTTGAAGATGATCTGAGGACTACACAGGAATTCATTCAAGGACTTCAGGAGAATATTACTATAGCTCGAAATAAAAGAAAAGAACTTCATGAGAAGATGCAGAATGATAATGATGAAAAATAAACTCTTAATGAACTTGTGAACAAGTTGAGACAAGAAAATAGTACTATGAAGATTGAAATGCAAGATATGACTATGAGGTTTTGTTAAGACATTGAAGACAAGAAGAAGAATGAAGAAGACTTGACTAGGAGACTCAATGATGCTGGAAATGAAAATCTAAGACTTAGTCATGAAAATGATATGTTGAAGACAGATCTAATTCCCATGCAACATGATAAAACTGAGCTTATGAGACAAAAGGGAATTCTGGAAAATGAGTTGGCTACTGCAAATCAACACAAAGAGAAATTCAAGAAAAGTTCAGAGGAGCTTGATGATATGCTTAAAAGTCAGAAACCTAATGGAGATACAAATGAACTTGGATTTGAAGTTGGAGAAAGTTTCGGTATTGCAAACAATCATGATCACAGTAAATCAGTAAGACAAACTAGTGATTATAAATTTAATGGGAAATGCTTTAACTATAACAAGTATGGTCATAGACAAAATTAGTGTAGATCTAGAAACAATCAGAACATTAATGCACCCACCGATCAATGTTCCAAATGCAACAAAGTTGGCCATAATTTAGAAAACTGCAGAATGAATGTGAAATGTTATGTTTGTGGAAGATATGGACATTTATCTAATCAATCTAGAACACAAACCGGCATAGGATATGGAAAAGCTATTCAGAAGAATAATGTAACTTGTTATGCTTATAACAAAATTGGACATATTGCAAAATTCTATAGAAGCAAGACTTTACCGACAAATAATAAAGGATCCAGTTTGAAAGGAAAAGAAAAGGTAGATGAGGTAAAGCAAGAATTTTCAAATCAATGGATTAGAAAGAGAGATCAAAATATTGATGAAACTGTCTCTTCACCGGTAGAACAGAGTAACCCTCCATCAACAGGAGATTCTTTATCCAACTCAGAAGTAACCCTTTGGGGGTATTGTAGCAAATTGAATATCATGCAAATTACCCTTGGTCGATGGTGAGAAGATAGATTTCTTCTTTACCAGCAGATGTGTTAAGTTTTCACTTAATTGGCGAGGATTTAATATAAATGGTAAGAGAAAAGTCATTATAAATCATCGGATTTCCCTCATTTTTGATTCACCGAGCATTCAAATTAGCAAAGAGCATGAAAACTGAGCAAAGGCATTCAAGGCAAAGGTGTGAAGTGATTTCTTTCAAGCATTCAGATATTGTCAGGCAGCTAAAGGTATTTTTCAATGGCTTCTTCTTCTGCTCTTGAATTTATTGCGAACCCTACTATTGCGGAAAATGTAAAATGCCCTAGGCCCGTGTTTAAAATAATTCCTGAAGTAGCTAAGCAAGATGATTCCATAGGGGTATTTTCAAAAATTCCTAAAGGTGTAGCATTTGCTGAAGACCCTAGGATATATATACATTGCAACATTGAAGAATTAGGTTTTGAGGAATTGTTGAAAATGTTTAGAACCATAATTTGTGATGAAAATGGCACTGTTAAACATGAACACAAGATTGTGGAGACTTTAGGTTTTGTTGACATATTGAATATCCCTGAATTTCTGGAAGAAGTAGTGAGAATTGTCCTAAGTAGAGAACACGAAGAATTTCTATGGTTGGATTCTGTCTACAAAATAACTCGGCAAGCAATTAGGGCAGTAACTGGTTTACCCTCAACCAACAGTAGACCTAACAAAACAAAGAAAGTTCCTAGCAACAAGGTAATGACACTAACTAGAGAAAAATCAGATAGTAGATCACTAAGAGTGAATGATATCAAAGACATCAATGTGAGATTCATAAGTATGGTGTTAGGTTACAAGACTAAACATACAAAAATGCTTAATTTAGTTTCTAGTCTTTGCATTAATAGTGCTTATGAAATGGTTAACAACAATGCAATGATTGATGTGTGTGAATGGCTGAAAGATGAACTCATTGATAATTTGAAAAAGATTAAAGGAGATAAGAAAGGGACATTTCGCTTTGGTAATCTTTTAGTATGCTTAATGTTGTATTTCACCAAAGAAATCCCCTATACAAGACTGAAAGACTTTGGATATGACATACCAATAGGAAAAAAATTATAGGAAGCTTTTACCAGCATGGGAACTGCAAAGAATAACAACATAACTGAATACTTTAAAGCTTTTCAAGCTAAAATGAAAACCAAAGAAAGACTACCGCAGAGTGTAGTGGACAAATATGACAAAGAAATTTGTTTTGTCATCAAGAAGGATGAGACATGGATGGAAGTTGTACTTCCTTGAACTATCTGGGTAACCGAAATGGGCTATGAGGTAGATCTCAACATTATTGAGACTTATGCAAAAGCTTTGTTAGATGCACCAAGAGAACCAATAGAACAAGTTATTGGTAGTGCTGAAACTATTGAGAGTGGTGTAAAAACAATGAAGCAAAGGAAGAAAAGAGAAAAGTATATTAGGGATGCATCAAAGAAGGTATAGGAAATCAAAGAAAATGTTATGAACTTTACTGGGATAATGGCTAGTGAGCTAGAAGGACTGCAACTGGAGGCACACATTTCACCAATTGGCACATCTTCTGATAGTGAGATACCAATAGAGTTCAAAAGAGTTGAGAGGAAGAGAAAACCTTCATCGATAACCTCTCCTTCACCCAAAAGAACAAGGACCTTGAGGAAGAAACAACAGGCAGTAAGGCAACCGACTAAGAAACTAACTCCCAAGAAGAAACAGAAACCAGTCATACCTTCATTAGATGATTTGTTAAATGAAATAACCGATGATGGAAATTTGGCTAATGTGAGTAAACTATATAATTAATTTAATGATTCTGATAAGGAAAGCATTGAGAACAGTATAATTTTACATCTAGATATATACAAAAAGGTTTTAATTGAAGTTGTGGATGACTTGCCTAATGAACTGTATAGAAGATTAGATGCAAACAAGATTGCAGTGATGGAATTGGATAAGAAACTAAAAGTTGAAAAACTTCTAGTTGTACATCCGGTAAACTCAAAAGAGAAAATTTATGATCTAATTTGTGAGGCTAACAGATCCATTTTTGCTAGTGGTCACTGACAAGTAAGTTTGATGGTAGGTAGAGTAAATGAGATTGCAGAGGAGACTGCTGATAAATGGGATATATTTTTTGTGGAAAAAGAAAAACAAGAAGAATTGAACCGACCAAAGAAAACATTCAAAGTATATTAGAAGGATAAGGACAAAGGAAAAGGTAAAATTGGTGGTATTCCAAACATCAAGATCACTGACAATTTACCGCCACCTTTGGATATTGCACTGATACATACTGATGATCCACCAGTTACTGACATTGGAGGTGTCACACATGATGACACTAATCTTGAATCTCAAATACTTTTTACCATGAATGTGGATACTCGGGAAGTGAATATTGTTGTGGATAAGGATAGTACTGAGGTTAAGGATGATAATGTTAATAGTGGCAACATTACTGAGAAACCGGTAGAGATTGTTGAGGTTGAGATCCCAATAAAGAAATCATTACAAATAGAGAAACCATTGGATACTGGGAAGAATATTGAAGGTAAAGATGTTGGAACAAAAAAACCTACTGAGATAGAGATACCGACAGTTGAGCATATAGAGATGGCAGAGAAACCAACAATCATTGAGATACCTAAACAATCAGACAAACCCTTACAGGTTGAAATGCAAACTCAAACTGATCCACCAGAGGTAAACACAAGCAAAATGGCTACAAATGTTGAAAGCATAGAGGTAATTAAGGTAATTGGTCAGACATCCGACACTTCATCAAGTGAATTCAGACCTACTAATGTAACAGAGGTACTCTTGGACTCTATCAAGAAGATAACAGACTGTAATGCATTGGCCTACAAAGCAATTGATGACATGATATCAATTCTTAAGTTAATTGCACCGAAATGTAACATAGATCATGTTAAGTATTCTTTAGGTAAATTGGACACATTGTCCAAATTCATTGCTGACAATGTAATAACGGTTGATAAGGTGAATGAGGACACCTTCAAAGAGAAAGTTGAAAAGGAGAAGGATAAATTCTTTGAGGACACAATAAAGAAGTGCACAGAACACATGAATACATTATATTGGCACTGAACTCTACAATTTTGGAATACAAAGAGCTTTATAGGGAAACATGCAAACCACATCTTTTGACACAGGACATAGAAAAGGAGATAAGAAGAGTACATAAAGAAATAGATGATATAGCTGACATCATAATTGGTTCATCCGAACCTATATCAATTATTGAGCAGGAAATAACAGGTTTTGAGGAGAAATTGGAGAAATTTGAGAAAGAGAAGGCAAGGATTAGGTCAAATGCTAGAGAACTTAAGTATAAACTTGGTCCTAAGTTGGACAAACTTATCTCTTTGAGAAATGAAATCTCTAAGGCATTACTTCAAGGAGAACGATCATCGAAAGAGCACATGCATCATCTCATTGGCATGATCCAATAGACTGAGGCAACCCTGAAAGACAACAACAGATTCATGCAGAGTCTAAATTTGGTTTTGGTAGATATATTTCAGATTGTAACCAACTGGTTAAAAACTTTGAGGTGAAATTTTTACACTCATTTGACTATTTTTGACAACCTTTGTCATTGATGTCAAAGGGGGAGTAGTGGAGAGAGGAAAATGATTATTCAGAGGAGATCATCTACTCAGGGGGAGCACATCATGATTATTTAGAGGAGATCATCTTCTCAGGGGGAGCACATCTTTTTGGTAACTTTTTTGGACTTCAGTTTTGGAACAATTTTTGGATTTTTCTCATGAGTGTCCCCATCAATGCCAAATGGGGAGATTGTTGGCATTCTAGACTCTTATGAGAATAGTTGATGTTGTCATTAATGGCAACCATCTGGAAACCTTATGGCATTCATCTGGTAAGCCACTGACAGTTACTGGCACCAACAATAGACATCTACATACATCGGCAGACACTTCATCGGTAGCAGCAACAATGCATACCGGCACCCCAACCGACAGGGGATAAACTTTTGTTTATTGTATTTAAATGTAATTATCTTTTGTAAATCTGACATGGTAAATTGTAATAGACTCATTTATGTTGGCACTGCACACTCCAATGAGAATTGTAGGTGATTGAAGGTATTGTCATTGATGGCAACCTTGCAATCCTATGGCACTGACAGGCACTGGCACCGACAGACTCTACACTGGCAGATAGTTCACCGGCAACGACAAAAGATGATTACCAACACCCTAGCCGACATGATTTTGATTATTGTATATTGTATTTAATTTTAATATCTTTTTGTAAGCCAACATGACATATTGTAATAAGACTCATATATAAGTATGAGATCTTGAAACATACATATAGATAATAGGATGGATACGATGAGCGAATATTAAGGCAAATTTTGGAGTAAGGTTTATGGTTGTTGTATGAGCTTAAATCGATACTGAACCTGGCATAGTAGATGCTTTTTGTAGTAGTACATCACAATGGATTTCCTTAATCCATTTTGTAAGTCAGTGAGACTTCCTTTTGTAATTGAGCAGTGAGCTCTAGGCAGTTGGCCTTCCTACATGTGCAGGCACCACCTATTGTAAGTAATATCCATTCATTGGCGAGTGAGTGAATATTGTGGGTCACAAATCCCACCGAGGTTTTTCCCACATCAGGTTTCCTTGCCAAAAATATTGTGTTATGGTGTGCTTTCTATGTTGTGTTTATTGTTCATATTTACTGCATTAATTATTATTTACCGGTACACTATTTTGGAATGCAATTTATTTAATAAGGTCAGAAAATCTATTAACCGGTTAGATACTGATTCACCCCCCCTCTCAGTATCTTTGGGAATCCTAAAAATTGGTATCATAGCTTGGTCCGCTATTTTCAAAATCCTAACAGTTTGAGGGAAATTCTGACACCGGTACAGATGGAAAACTTGAGAAAGCAATTGGAAACAACTCTTTCTGATTATGATGCAGAAAAGTTGAAGAATATGAAACTTGAAGATGATCTGAAGACTACACAGGAATTCATTCAAGGACTTCAAGAGAATCTCACTATTGCTGGGAACAAAAGAAGATAACTTCATAAGAAGATGCATAGTGATGATGATGAAAAGGAAACTCTTAATGACCTTGTGAACAAGTTGAGAGAAGAAAACAATGCTATGAGAAATGAGATGCAAGATATGACTATGAGGTTTTGTAAAGACATTGAAGACAGAAAGAAGAATGAAGATGACTTGATTAGAAGACTAAATGATGCTAGAAATGAAAATACAAGACTTAGTTATGAAAATGATATGTTGAAGATAGATTTGATGCACACACAAAATGACAAAACTGAACTTATGAGACAAAAGGGAATCTTGGAAAATGAGTTGGCTACTACAAATCAACACAAAGAGAAATTCAAGAAAATTTCAGAGGAACTTGATAACATGCTGAATAATCAGAGACCTAATGGAGATACTAATGGACTTGGCTTTGAAGTTGGTGAAAGCTCAGGTACTGCAAACAATCATGATCATAGTAAACCGGTAAGACAACCTAATGCCTACAAATTTAATGGGAAATGCTTTAACTGTAACAAGTATGGTCATAGAGCAAATCAGTGTAGATATAGAAACTATCAGAACACTAATGCACCCACCGGTCAATGTTCCAAATGTAACAAAATTGGTCAAAATTCAGAAAATTGCAGAATGAATGTAAGATGTTATGTTTGTGGAAGATTTGGACACTTATCTAATTAATGCAGAACACATACCGACATAGGATATGGAAAGACTATTCAGATAAACAATGTGACTTGTTATGCTTGTAACAAGATTGGACATATTGCAAAATTTTGTAGAAGTAAGGCATCACCGACAAATAACAAAGGACCCAGTTTGAAAGGCAAAGAGAAGGTTGAAGAGGTAAAACAAGAATTTTCAAAACAATGGATTAGAAAGAAAGATTAGAATGTAAGAGCCCAAATTGGCTCTCCTCTGCTGGTTGTTTCTTTTGAATGCAGTTGATTTGAATTTGTTTTGGTTTTTGAATGTTTATAGATTTTTTATGTGTTTTTGGTAATAATGAGCAATGATACAATACTAAAATAAACTCCTATGCTTAAAATAATTCTAAAACAATAATATTACTATTGGAATTAATTTATGAGACTATCAAGGGAATGTTTATTCTGTTCTATGGCCAATATGCCTGAAAAACAAATTCATTACAATGTAAGATAAAAACCTGATTTTTGCTGTCCCAGTAGATGAAAAATCTGCAAACTACAAATTTTAATTTTTAAATTTTTTTACTGTTCACGTGGTACTATAGCAGTCAGTACGGCGGCACTGTAGTAGTCCGTATGGCAGCACTATAGCAATCTGTACCGTACTTGTTAATCACCAAAATTTCTTCAATAAATCTGCAATAATTTCTCATGACTTTATTCTTCAATTCTGCACAATTAGATGCAAATAAGACCTCTAAATGAAGTCTTCCTGAAACCAAATATCACTGAATATTTCATCAGCTCAGATGGTGAACATTGAAGCAACTATGTCCTCCAATGGTGGTTGAAAACCCTAGTCTCCAGAGCAAAACCCTTCCAATTTCACAATGTCAAAATAGCAAAATAGCAATCCATCCCCTTCTTTCCAAACTCAATGCTATATATCCTTTTTGCAAATTGTACCCTAATCCTCTTAATTACAATTTTGCTTGTAGTTTCATTTAATTTCACTTTGGGTGTCAAAACGATTTTAATCATTAAATGGGCATTTAATTTTAATATTTCAATAGTTTGGCTTGGATAATTTAATTAAAAACATGGCCCCGTCTAATGATGAGTTGACCCTCAAGTTAAGTGATTATAATATAAAGTCACTTTATAACTTTATTATTAAATCACTTAATAATAAATGCTAAGTTATTCAAACTTGTCTAACTCCATGAATACTTTGAATTTAGCTATGCCGTCTGAAACTGGAGCTCACCAGTTGACCACCCATATGACCGTGATGTCTGCTAAAAATAGCAGGGGTCCATCTCCAACTGCTAAAAATAGCCTGACCAAGCCAAACTCAAAGAAAAACTCATCATAAACAAACTCTGGCAACCCAGAAGTGTACTCTGCTTTGTCCCCAGAAGATCTCCACACCAAGGTGACCCTCTATCCAATCTTACTAGCCTACGAGGGTCTTTGATAGGCTAATCACAAGCTAGAGTGATGTCTCTAGCTAGAAGGGGACATCATAGTCCGCCCTCCCTAAAATTGCTTATCCTCAAGCAATCTCAACTCTGGATGTTGTAAAATCTCCTCGCTCTCCCAAGTAGCATCCTCTACCAGCAAATCCTTCCACTTCACCAAATATTCCTGGATGGTACGTCTCCTCAAGTTCCTTTCTTTGAAATCAATGATAGCCTCTGGTATCAAAACAAGTTTTCCCTCATCATCCAGGGGTGGTAGTACTGTAGAAGGCACAATATGATGTCCTAGTGCCTTCTTGAGGCGTGACACATGAAAAACATTGTGCACCTTGCTCTCTGTCGACAAATATAACTCATAAGCCACCTCTCCCACTTTCTTGATAATCCTAAATGGACCATAGTATCGTGGCTTAAGTTTCTCGGCACCACTATTCTTGAGAGTGGATTGATGGTAAGGCTGCAACAAAAGATACACCTTATCTCCAACCTCAAAAGTCTGCTCAGTCCTCTTATGATCTGCATACTAATTCTGCTGATTCTGTGCCTTAGTTATATTATCCTTGAGAGTCTTAACAATGTTTTGACTCTCTTGTAACAAATCACCTACACTAGGCACTCTACTGTCACTCAAAAGCAGATCCATAAAATTGGGTGCCTCATACCCATACAGGGCCATAAAGGGTGACATCTGAATAGACATGTGATAAGTGGTATTGTAGCAATACTCATAGAGATAAATCCACTTTACCCATGCCTTCTGTTGCCCTGCTATATAATTTCTGAGATATCCCTCCACCCATTTGTTCACTATCTCCATCTGACCATCTGTTTGAGGGTGGTAGCTAGTACTCGAAGTGAGCTCTGTCGCACACAACCTGAATAGCTCTTGCCAAAAGTGACTCATAAACCTACTATCCCTATCACTCACAATGCTCCGAGGTAAGCCATGTAATCTGAATATCTCCTTGAAGAACAACTCTGCCACCTGTGTAGCAGTGTATGTAGCAGTGATTGGAAAGAAGTGTGCAAACTTCGTAAGGTGATCCACAACCACATATATGTAGTCCCTGCCTTGGGCTCTAGGCAGTCCTGTGATGAAGTCCATAGACAAACACTCCCACTTCCTATCAGGAATCGGAAGTGGTTGAAGTAAACCAACTAGATAGGAGTGTTCTTGCTTATTCTGTTGGCAAGTGGGACACTCCCTAACATACTGAAGTACCTCTACTTTGAGCCCTTTCCATGTGAAGCGCTCTCTAATCAGCCGGTATGTCTTGTAGAAACCAAGATGTCCTGCCATAGGTGAATGATGAAAAGATTTCAGAACCATCCTCCTCACTGCTGATCTTGGAACCAAAAATATTCGCCCTTTGTAAATGATGAGCTCATTCACAAGGGTGTATCTGCTATCCTGAATAGTCCCATCTATGAATCCAGCAGCCCAAGTATCCTTCGCATACTCTGCAAGGATCAAGTGTCTCCAATCCTCCGATATGTCTGTCAATAAGCTCAAATGGGGCCTATGTGATAAGGCATCAGCAACTACATTCTATGTCCCCTTAAAATATGTAATGTCAAAGTCATAGGACTGTAACTTGCTCACCCACTTCTGTTGCCTATCATTGAGATCTCGCTGCCCCAAAAAGTGTTTTAGGCTATTATGGTCGGTTTTGATACAAAATTTGCTACCTACCAAATATTGCCTGAATTTAGCCAAAGCATGCATAATGGCTAACATCTCCTTATCATATATGCTGAAGCTCCGCTCTGGCCCTCTCAATTTCTTTCTCTCATAAGCAATAGGGTGCTTCTCCTGCATAAGCACCACTCCAATGCCCTCTCTGGAAGCATCACAGTGTAGCTCAAAAGGTTTGTTGAAATCTGGTAATGCTAACACTGGACAAGAAGTCATCAACTCCTTAAATTTCTCAAAACACTCCTGTGCCTCAGGGGTCCACAAGAAAGCTCCCTTTCTCATCAAATCTGTCAAGGGTGCTGCATGCCTAGAATATCCATCCACAAACCTCCTGTAGAAACCACATAATCCCAGAAAGCCCCTCAACTGTGTAAGGTTCACCAGTGAAGACCAGTCCACAATGGCATGAATCTTTTCAGGATCCATGCATATGCCCTCTGCACTCATGATGTGACCCAAGTACAACAACTCTGTCATGCCCAAATCACACTTCGACTCCTTTGCATGCAAGGACTCTCTGCCCAATATATCCAACACCGTTTCAAGGTGAACTAAGTGCTCCTCCCAAGATCTATTGTACACGAAGATATCATTGAAGAAGACAAGTACAAATTTCCTCAACTAAGGATGGAAAACTCGATTCATTGTTGCCTAAAAGGTAGCAGGTGCGTTAGTTAGCCCAACATAACTACAAACTCAAAATGGCCACAATGACATCTAAAGGCTATCTTCTCAATGTCCTGCTCTCTAACTCTAATCTAGTAATAACCTGATCTCAAATCTATCTTTGAGAAGAAGCAAGCTCCATGAAGCTCATCTATCAACTCATCGATCCTAGGAATGGGGTACCTGTTTTTAATTGTCTTCTTATTAAGCACCCTATAATCAATGCACATCCTCAATGTCCCATCCTTCTTCTTCACTAAGACCACTGAAGAAGCGAAAGGAGACTTACTTGGTCTAATGTGGCCCATAGCAAGTAACTCCTTTACGGTTTTCTCAATCATGGTTTGCATCATAGGGTCCCTTAAAGTAGAAACATAATTTTTTCTTCGTCAAATCATTTAATGTTTCCCTATCAAAAGGTGCTGGAGTTTTATTTTTAGAATCATTTTTAAAATCAGTCCTCTCTGGTTTTTTATAAAATGGTTTGTTATCCTTACTAGAAGTTGCTCCTTTGGACTGAAATTTGTTTGTTGGGACTGCATGTTCCATACTTCTTGCCTTTTTCATAGCTTCCTGTAAAGAAATAGGATCAAATGCCTTTATCCAACCTCTCGGTGGCTCGGATAGGCCCTCAATGAAAAGAACTATCAATCTACGCTCTGAAATGTTTGGCACCATGACTACCAACCACTGAAATTCACCAATGAAATACTCCAAGTTGCCTATTTGTTTTAGCTATGCTAAGTCCCAGAAGTAAACCTCTGGATCTTTCTTGTCAAATCTTTCAACCAACCTATCCACGAAGTCTTGGTACTTTGTCACCTAATTATGCTGAAGTGTTACCATACCATGGTACCACCAATCATGTGCTACTCCCTCCAAATGCAAAGTGGCATATTTGATAGCTTCAATCTCTATCATTGGCCTCAATGCCAAAAATATGTCAAGCTTATGAATCCAAGCTTGAGCTATCATCTTACCACTCCCATTAAATGTAGGCATAGTAAGCTTGTTTGTAACCCTATTTTTCTCACTATTTTGACCTCTAGGCCTCCTATCCTATCTGAGTGACCTGTAATGCTCTCTCCTCTGATTAACAAACCTCTCGAATGTCATCCTCTCTCGCACCTATGGAGTTAATAAATCCCATTCATCATTCGCAGCCATGAGGATATCTGTGAACATCTCCTCTCCTAGTTCTTCTGTAGGTGCTACTGCAGGCTCATCTCTAATGAAGGTAGGACGTGTAAGCCTGTCTGCTATCCTAGAATGAGTCCTATGAGCTCTAGGTGACCCCACTACACTCCTATTATCCCCTTGCTCCTGATTCTGTCTGTCTTGTGGGTTCATGCACTCAATCATGGTGGTGAGTGCCTGCAAGGCCTAGGCCATCTGTTGCTGTCCTGTAGCCATTGCTCTGAAAAATTCCCTTATTTCTTGCTCCTCATTCCTATCACCTCTAGGTGGGCTACCCTCTTCCTTGTCACCCATGGTGCCCGATTGCTTGTCAAATTCTTGTTCCCTATCAAACAAAGCTCGCCTATGAGTGTAATATCTGTGAGAGCCAACCTCAGGCGGCTACATATGATTGCTAAACCCTCAGGATGGCAGAATTCAGCTCTGATACCAATGTAAGAGCCCAACTTGGCTCTCCTCTGTTGATTGTTTCTTTTGAATGCAATTGATTTGAATTTGTTTTGGTTTTTGAATGTTTATAGTTTTTTTATGTGTTTTTGGTAATAATGAGCAATGATACAATACTGAAATAAACTCCTATGCTTAAAATAATTCTGAAACAATAATATTACTGTTGGAATTAATTTATGAGACTATCAAGGGAATGTTTATTCTGTTCCATGGCCAATATGCCTGAAAAACAAATTTATTACAATGTAAGATAAAAACCTGATTTTTGTTGTCCTAGTAGATAAAAAATCTACAAACTGCAAATTTTAATTTTTAATTTTTTTTACTGTTCACGTGGTACTGTAGCAGTCCATACGGTGGCACTATTCACGCAACACTATAGCAGTCCGTACAGTGGCACTATTCACGTGGCACTGTAGCAGTCCGTACGGCAGCACTATAGCAATCCGTACCATAATTGTTAATCACCAAAATTTCTTCAATAAATCTGCAATAATTTCTCATGAATTTATTCTTCAATTCTGCACAATTAGATGCAAATAAGACCTCTGAATGAAGTCTTCTTGAAACCAAATATCACTGAATATTTCATTAGCTCAGATGGTGAACATTGAAGCAACTACGTCCTCCAATGGTGGCTGAAAACCCTAGTCTCCAAAGCAAAACCCTTCCAATTTCATAATGTCAAAATAGCAAAATAGCAATCCATCCCCTTCTTTCCAAACTCAACGCTATATATCCTTTTTGCAAATCGTACCCTAATCCTCTTAATTACAATTTTGCTAGTTTCATTTAATTTCACTTTGGGTGTCAAAATGATTTTAATCATTAAATGGGCATTTAATTTTAATATTTCAATAGTCTGGCTCAGATAATTTAATTAAAAACATGGCCCCATCTAATGATGAGTTGACCCTCAAGTTAAGTGATTATAATATAAAGTCACTTTATAACTTTATTATTAAATCACTTAATAATAAATGTTAAGTTATTCAAACTTGTCTAAATCCATGAATACTTTGAATTTAGCTATGTCTGAAACTGCAGCTCACCAATTGACCACCCATATGACCATGATGTCTGCTATAAATAGCAGGGGTCCATCTCCAACTGCTAAAAATAGCCTGACCAAGCCAAACTCAAAGCAAAACTCATCATAAACAAACTCTGGCAACCCAGAAGTGTACTCTGCTCTATTCCTGGAAGATCTCCATGCCCAGGTGACCCTCTATCCAATCCTACTAGCCTACGAGGGTCTTTGATAAGCTAATCACAAGCTAGAGTGATGTCTCTAGCTAGAAGGGGACATCACACAAAATGTTGATGAGACTATTCCTCCACTGGTAGAACATAGTATCACTCCACTGGCAGGAGATTCTTCATCTAACTGAACTAAACCTTTTGGGGGTATGGCAACAAATTGAAAATCATGCTAGTTTACCCTCGGTTGATGGTAAGAAGATGAATTGATTCTTTACTGGCAGATGTGTTAAGTTTCACTTAACCGACAGGCATTTATTGTGGTAGTTGAAGGAAAAGACATTATAAAATAAGTATTTTTCAATCTTTTTCACTCACCGAGCATTCAAATTTCCTAAGAGCGCGAAAAACCTGAGTGAAGGCATCCACAGCGAGAAGTGAAGCAAAATCTTTCAAGCAACCAAACCTAAAGGAAGATTAAGGTATTTATCAATGGCTTCCTCCTCTACTCCTGAATTCATTGCAAACCCTATTGTTATTGAAGTGGTTAAACGCCCTAGGCCCGTATTCAAGATCATACCTGAAGTAGCAAAGTAGGATGATACCCTAGGTGCATTCTCTAAAATACTTAAAGGAGTTGCATATGCAGAAGACCCTAGGATATACATACATTGTCATATTGAGGAACTAGGTGCTGATGAAATCATGAATATGTATAAGACTGTCATTTGTGATGAGAATGGTGTTGTAAAACCAGAACACAAGATCATTGAAACCCTAGGTTTTATGGAAATACTTGATATTCTGAATTTCCCTAAGGAAGTTGTGAGGATTGTACTTAGTAGAGTTCATGGAGAATTATTTTGGCTTGAATCCATCCACAAGATCACAAGAGAAGCAGTTAGGGTAGTGACTGGCTTACCTTCCACTGGTAGCAGGCTTGACAAAACTAAGAAAGTTCCAAACAACACTATGATGACCCTAACTGGTGCAACCCATGACAGTAGATCCTTAAGAGTCAATGATGTGAAAGATATAAATGTCAGATTCATTAGCATGATACTAGGATACAAAACTACACATGCTAACAGATTGAACTTTGTTTCTAGTCTATGTATCAAAAGTGCTTATGATATGGTGAACAGTAATGCTAAGATAGATATATGTGAATGGTTGAAGGATGAACTGATTGACAACTTGAAGAAAATTAAAGGTGATAAGAAAGGTACTTTCAGATTTGGTAATCTACTTGTGTGCCTAATGCTATATATTACAAAGGAAGTTCCCAGTATAGGCAGGAAAGAATTTGGTTTTGACATACCAATAGGTAAACAACTATTGGATATCTTTACCGGCATGGGAACAAACAAGGAAAATGATATAATTGAATATTTCCAAGCATTCAAGGCTAGAATGAAAACAAGGGAAAGGCTACCTCAGAATATTGTTGACAAATATCAGAAAGAAATTTGTTTTGTTATTAAGAAAGATGAAATTTGGATAGAAGTAGTGGTTCCTAGAACTGTTTGGGTGATAGAAATGGGTTATGAGGCTGATGTAAACATAATTGAGACATATGCCAAAGCCCTACTTGAAGCCCCTAGAGAACTTGAAGAGAAAATATTTGGTAATGCTGAAACCATTGAGAGAAAAGTACAAACACTTAAACAAAGGAAGAAAAGAGAACAACGTATCAGAAAAGAGACAAAACGGGTGAAAGAGATCAAGGAAAATGTATTGAATAGCACTGGTATTAAGGAAAGTGACTTGGAAGGGTTACAACTGAAAGCTCACCTCTCACCGGTTGGAACTTCGTCTGACAGTGAAATAACAGCCGAGTTTAAGAGAGTAGAAAGGAAAATAAAACCTTCGCCAGCACCCTCTCCTGCACCAAAGAAAGCAAGAAAGAAACAACAAGCAGTAAGGCCTCCAACTAAAAAGATGACACCAAGGAAGAAGAAGGAAAAATAAGTTATCCCTCCTCTAGACAATCTTTTAAGTGAAATAACAGATGATGGAAATTTATCAAATGTTAGTAAACTATATGATACTTTTACAAATGAAGAAAATGAAAGCATAGAAAATAGCATTATTCTACACTTGGACATTTATAAGAAAGTTTTGATAGAGGTTGTAGATGTGTTACCTAGTGATTTGTATAGGCGGCTAGATGCAAAGAGATTAGCTATTATGGAATTGGATAAGAAAATAAAAGTTGAAAAGTTACTTGCTGTACACCCTGTTAAATCAGCAGAAGAAATTGATGAGTTAATAAGTGAGACTAACAAGACAGTATTTTCCAGTGGTCACCGACATGTATCTTTAATGGCAGGCAGAGTTAATGAGATCATAGAAGAAACAATAGATAATTGGGATATCTTCTTTATGGAGAAAGAGAAGCAAGAAGAACTTAAGAGACCCAAAACTTTTAAGGTCTACCAAAAGGATAAGGACAAAGGTAAAGGCAAGGTAGGTGGACTACCCAACATAAAAGTAATAGACAATTTGCCACCACCTCCTTCTATTACTTCACCGGTTGAGATTGTTGACACACCATCAATTGAGAATATGGAAACCACACATGAGGATACAAATTCTGAATCAGAGATCCTATACACAATGAATATTGATACACAAGAGGTCAATATTGTGGTTGATAAGGAAACCACCAGTGAGAAGAAATATGTGGCTACTAAACCACTGGCTGAAAATATCGCAGTTGAAACACATGAAGAGAAAACAGTGGATAACATTGAGATTAGGATTGAGACACAAACTAAAAAATCAGTTGATCCCCTAGCTTTTGGAATGGTGATTGATACAAACATTGAGAAACCCACAGAGTTAGAGCAACCGACTGCAAAAAATAATGTGAAACCTATTGAGATACCGGTAGTGGATAGTACAGAGGTGCATACTAAGAAACCGACAGTGAATACCACTGAGACTTCATCAGAGAAACCGGTAGTAGAGAGCATAGTGAAACCCACTGAGGTACAGGTTGAGAAACAGGAAGAGAAAAAGGTTGAGTCATAGGTTCATGCAAAGACAGTGCCACCGGCAACTGTTAAGAAACCTAAGCCTTTGTTAGTTGAAATGCAGACACAAACTGACCTACCAGAGGTCAATACAAGCAAAGAGGTTACTCACATCGGCGGAATGTAGATTGTTAAGGTAGTTGGACAATCATCTGGTTCTTCCATGACAGAATTCAGACCAACTAATGTGACAGAGGTATTATTGGATTCAATTAAGAAAATCACAGATTGTAATGCACTAGCATATAAAGCTATAGATGATATCATTCCTATTCTAAAATTGATTGCACCCAAGTGCAATGTGGAAAATAAAGATTCTTTAAGTCAATTAGACACATCGTCTAAGTGTATCACCGGTAACATATTGACAGTGGATCAGATAAATGAGGAGACATTTAGAGAGAAAATGAATAAGGAAAAAGAGAAATTCTTTGATGAGACAATAAAGAAGTGCATGGGACACATTGATACCCTATTATCGGCACTAAGCAAAACAATAATGGAGTTTAAGGAGTTGTATAGAGACACATGCAAGACTAATATCTTGACAGCGGATATAGACAAGGAGATTAGTAAAGTGCAGAAGGAAATAAATGATATAGCTGACAATCTCATTAGTTCCTCCAGACCAATATCAGTTATAGAATAGGAGATAGCTGGTTTTGAGGAGAAAATTGAAAAATTTGAAAAAGAGAAGGAAAGAATAAAGTACAAGGCAAAAGAACTTAAATGCAGACTTGGTCCTAAACTTGATAACCTCATCTCTTTGAGAAAAGAGATCTCAGAGGTACTTGTTCAAGGACTAAAGACACTGGAAGAGAAAATGCATCACCTCACCGATACCATTCAAAGGACTGAAGCAGCATTGAAGGACAGTGATAGGTTCACTCAGAGCCTAAATTTTGCATTAGCAGATCTATTTCAGATTGTAACCAACTAGTTACAAGGTTCTAGCTGAGAACTACACTCAGTTGACATTTTGACAACCTTTGTCATTGATGTCAAAGGGGGAGTAGTAGAGAAGAGAAAAATGATTGACAAAAGAGATCATCTGCTCAGGGGGAGCACACAATTTTGGTAAGATTTTTGGACTTCAATTTTTGGATACAATTTTGGATTTTTCTCATGGGTGTTGCCATCAATGCCAAAGGGGGAGATTGTTGGCATTACATACTCCAATGAGAATTGTAGGTGATTGAAGGTATTGTCATTGATGGAAGCCTTGCAATCCTATGGCACTAATAGGCACCGGCAGTGACAAAGATGATTACCGACACCCTAGCCGATAGGATTTTGATTATTGTATATTGTATTTAATTGTAATATCTTTTTGTAAGCCGACATGGCATATTGTAATAAGACTCATATATAAGTATGAGATCTTGAAAAATACATATAGATAATAGGATGGATATGATGAGAAAATATTAAGGTAGATTTTAGAGTAAGGTTTATGGTTGTTGTATGAGCTTAAACTGGTACTGAACCTGGCATAGCAGATGCTTTTTGTAGCAGTACATCACATAGGATTTCCATAATCCATTTTGTAGGTTAGTGAGACTTCCTTTTGTAATTGAGCAATGAGCTCTAGGCAGTTGGCCTTCCTGCATGTTCAGGCACCACCTATTGTAAGTAATATCCATTCATTGGCCAGTGAGTGAATATTGTGGGTCACAAATCCCACCGAGGTTTTTCCCACACCAGTTTTCCTTGCCAAAAATCTTGTGTTATGGTGTGCTTTCTATGTTGTGTTTATTGTTCATATTTACTACATTAATTCTTATTTACCGGTACACTATTTTGGAATGCAATTTATTTAATAAGGTCAGAAAATCTGTTAATCGGTTAGATACTGATTCACACCCCCCTCTCAGTATCTCTGGGAATCATAACAATATATATGTATGAGATCTTGTAGGTCATTTTGTAAGGAGTGAATGTGAGAGAGAGTAAGTAAATAAGGAAAAGGAAGAATGTTATATGCGAATGCATAAGGCAAATTTTGTATAAGGTTTTGGTTATAGAATGAGCTTAAACCGGTATTGAACCTAGCATAGTTGATGCTGATTTGATGCAGTACATTGTATTGGATTTCATAATCCACTTTTGTAGTTAGTGTGACTCTTATTGAGCAGTGAGCTCTAGGCAGTTGGCCTCTCTACATGTGCAGGCCCCTTATTGTAAGTAATATTTATTCATTGGCTAGTGAGTGAATATTGTGGGTCACAAATCCCACCGAGGTTTTTCCCACACCAGGTTTCCTCGTTAAATATCTTGTGTTATGGTGTGTTCTCTATGTTGTCTCTATTATTCTTATTTGCTGCATTAATTCTTATTTACCGGTACACTATTTTGGGATGCAAAGTTCTTAATAAGTTTAAATATTCTGCTAACCGGTTAGATACTGATTCACCCCCCCTCTCAGTATCTTTGGGACTATCATTAATCCTAACAGCATGCAAAATCCATCGATGATGGTATGTCTACTCAAACATATGTATCATCACTCACTGGTGCATCATGAATGCTAGTATGAGAGTGCAACAAATGTCTACCCACCTGATCTAATGTCATCTCATCCACCTGTGTGGCTATAGTAGCAATACTGGAAAAGATGGACTCTCGAGTGTCATCTGGTACACTATCTGCAGCATGTGCTAGGTCCGCACTCTTGGGTAGAACCACAAGGTTTGGACTAATCAATGCCTATTTATTAATGAGCAGGGGTGCACCTGGTCACCTAAACTTATTTTAAAATATGCCCTTCCCTTGCCCAACATGTTTTAGAAAATCGGTGTAATCAACATCATCCAACAAATGAAACTCTGCAAATAATTATTTGTAGAAATAAAGGGGCAACTCATCCTTTTGGGGCCACCTATGATGAGTGGCTAACCATGTAGGATAGATAAAAGGTGCTACTAGTGCATCCGTCTTGGTAGGCATTTAACCCTTCACCTAGCAAAGGCCTAATAATGAGGAAACATGGTTTTCACATTAACTGTGGAAGCCCTATCATTCACTATGTCCCATTTCACCGTACCACATACACTGCGTGAAAGGGATCTATAGAATTCCTCTGCGTTGACCTCGTCATATGGATTATAATTGTCAACGAGGTCAATCACATGAAGTAGCTCTTGTTTAATAATCTCACCCCTTTGTTTAATTGTTTGATCACGCATGTTTCCCAATGTGATATTTAAATGATCTAAGGCATGTTGGAGTGCCTTTACTGTCTGATTGTAGAGGTGTTGTCTCTCCTGTGGAGTTGTGGAAGACCTATGTGACATCTGCTCACTCCCACGAGGATGAACACTAGGCTCAGAACTACTAGTGTTATGTGATCCAGGCTAATCAGACATGATGTGGGTAATGTATATATATATATATATATATATCTGCACATGTGCAATTATGT
This sequence comes from Cryptomeria japonica, assembly GCF_030272615.1. Taxonomy (NCBI): domain Eukaryota; kingdom Viridiplantae; phylum Streptophyta; class Pinopsida; order Cupressales; family Cupressaceae; genus Cryptomeria; species Cryptomeria japonica. The sequence continues at coordinate 415,710,354 of NC_081412.1, read as the reverse complement.
AGTACACATTAAACAATAATTAAAAAAGTATACATAAATTTAAATCATTTTAAACATATTTAAACATGTAAATTAAAAAAATTAGATATACAAAAAAGAAATTTAACGTCATAAATGCATACAAGTTAAAGTTTTCTAGATATAAAGACAAATTTAAGATAAATTTCTAGATCTATGCACAAAAGAAATTTAAACAACTATAAATTTAATTTTAAATTTCAATATATGTCTAATTTACAATTACATATATTTGCATATACAATAATTAATTTGAAAATTAGTCAAATTAAGTCAAATTAAGATAAATTAAGTCAAATTAATTTACAATTGCATATATAATTTAATTAATTTCAACATATGTCTTATGTGGTCCTAATAAGTCCTAAGGGGTCACCCATGTGTTAGAACACATGTGTGACTCCTTAGGACCACACAAGACCCCTTGCAACACCATTTGGTCTTATGTGGTCCTAATAGGTCCTAAGGGGTGCACATGTGTCGTAAGGGGCCTTATGTGGTCCTAAGGGGTCACCCATGTGTTAGAACACATGTGTGACCCCTTAGGACAACATAAGACCCCTTGCGACACCATTTGGTCTTATGTGGTCCTAATAGGTCCTAAGGGGTACACATGTGTCGTAAGGGGCCTTGTGTTTCCTAAGGGGTCACCCATGTGTTAGAACCCATGCATGACCCCTTAGGACCACATAAGACCCCTTGCGACACCATTTGGTCTTATGTGGTCCTAATAGGTCCTAAGGGGTGCACATGTGTTGTAAGGGGCCTTGTGTGGTCCTAAAGGGTCACCCATGTGTTAGAACACATGTGTGACCCCTTAGGACCACAAAAGACCCCTTGCGATAACATTTGGTCTTATGTGGTCCTAATAGGTCCTAAGGGGTGTCGTAAGGGGCCTTGTGTGGTCCTAAGGGGTCACCCATGTGTTATAATGCATGTGTGACCCCTTAGGACCATATAAGACCCCTTGGGACCACATAAGACCAGTTGCAACACCATTTGGTCTTATGTGGTCCTAATAGGTCCTAAGGGGTGCACATGTGTCGTAAGGGGCCTTGTGTGGTCCTAAGGGGTCACCCATGTGTTAGAACGCATGCGTGACCCCTTGGGACCACGTAAGACCCCTTGCGACACCATTTGGTCTTATATGGTCCTAATAGGTCCTAAGGGGTGCACATGTGTCGTAAGGGGCCTTGTGTGGTCCTAAGGGATCACCCATGTGTTAGAACACATGTGTGACCCCTTAGGACCACATAAGACCCCTTGTGACACCATTTGGTCTTATGTGGTCCTAATAGGTCCTAAGAGGTGCACATGTGTCGTAAGAGGCCTTGTGTGTCCTAAGGGGTCACCCATGTGTTAGAACCCATGTGTGACCCCTTAGGACTACATAAGACCCCTTGTGACACCATTTGGTCTTATGTGGTCCTAATAGGTCCTAAGGGGTGCACATGTGTCATAAGGGGCCTTGTATGGTCGTAAGGGGTCACCCATGTGTTAGAACGCATGTGTGACCGCTTAGGACCACAAAAGGCCCCTTGCAACACCATTTGGTCTTATGTGGTCCGAATAGGTCCTAAGGGGTGCACGTGTTGTAGGGGGCCTTGTATGGTCCTAAGGGGTCACCCATGTGTTAGAACACATGTGTGACCCCTTAGGACCACATAAGACCCCTTGCGACACCATTTGGTCTTATGTGGTCCTAATAGGTCCTAAGGGGTGCACATGTGTTGTAAGGGGACTTGTGTTATCCTAAGGGGTCACCCATGTGTTAGAACACATGCGTGACCCCTTAGGACCACAAAAGACCCCTTACGACACCATTTGGTCTTATGTGGTCCTAATAGGTCTTAAGGCATGCACATGTGTCGTAAGGGGCCTTGTTTGGTCCTAAGGGGTCATAAAATAATTATATACACCTTAGGATGTATACATACACATACATACATACATACATACATACATACACCTCACGACATGCTATCAAGGGTTGTGTGTGGTCCCGAGGGGTCACACACATATGTATGTCCTAAGACGTATATAATTATTTTATGTGTATTTATGTATGTGTATGTACATGTAGGTATGCACTTGAATTTGTGTATGTATGTAGACCTATGTATGTATGTTTATGTATGTATGTGTATGTATTTTTATGTATGGGTATGTCCTAAGGTGTACATAAAATTATTTTATATGTATGTATGTAGGTAGGTATGTATGTTTCTGTATGTTTGTATGTAGGTTTGTATGTATGTGTATGTATGTATGTAGGTATGTATGTTTATGTATGTATGTAGGTTTGTATGTATGTGTATGTATGTGTGTAGGTATGTATGTATGTATGTGTATTTTTATGTATGTATTTGCATGTATGTGTGTATTTATGTACATGTATGTATTTATTTTCTAATATTCTAAAGTAATATGATAGAATAAATTATATATATATATATATATATTAAAACCTATTTTAAAAAACTTTTAAAAAACTAATTTGCTATCAAAGAATTAATTTTCTATTAAAAACTATATATATTTTTAAATTAATATGATAAAATAAATACATTTAAAAAAATAAAATTAAAAAAAAGGTACTTACCACAGAAACCCTTCCGGCCGAATCTCTGGGAATTTTTGCGCCCTCCTGCTAAACTCCAAGCCACTCAATGCAAAATGAGGGGCTTGGGCGGATTTTGGCTCTTATATAGGGCAAGGGGGTTCTGACTGGAAACACCTTGCCACACGAGGGCTACGTGGCTGCCAAATCGGTTTGGCTGGAACCCTTCTGGCTAGAACAACCATTGTTAGCCTAAAGTACAACACAAATCCATACGATCAGCCACATACATCCAAAGATAAAACATATCCAATCTAAAAGACATCTCAAATGCAAGAAAAATTTGATCAAAAAGCAAAAAAAAAAATCCAAAAGGCTACAAAGGCCCATTACAAGAAAAGAAAAATCAAAAACCGTGTGGGTTCCTAAATTTCTCATAGAAGCAATGTGTTCCAAAGAACCAGAAGGAAAAGAAAAATCAAAATCAATGTGGATTCCCATAAGAACATTATGTCCCAAAGGAAAATCAAAACTAGCATCCTAACTTGCTATTCCAAATGCTTCCCTCAATCATCTATCTACACATGTCCCACTTTCCAAATCTATTCTTCCATCATTTCCTTCATCTATTTTGGGTCCTTATGTCTTGAATTCCACATCCACTCCATCAAAACCTCAAAATCCAAAATCTACTTTTCCTTCATCACTCCACCACCCCTCAAGGTGTGTTCCAACATTGATCTAGAAAACATTTCCATCCCTCCATCCTTGCGTAAGTCATCCAACATCCTATCTATTATCCAACACCTCTTTTTCATCCTTCCACCCCTCCCATTCAATCCTTTGCACAAAACCTTCATCTGTGAAATAGGCATTTGTGTCATTTTGTCACACACTCACCTATACTCAATCTTATGTCCAATCCATTTCGTAGATATATATTCATGAAACACGTTAGAATCCAAGGTTGTTCCTCTTTAACACTATCTTTTGGTTGGGATGTGTACTTGATCCAGAAAAGAATCACTTCTTGTATCTTGATACCGACATCTGTTGATTATTATATCTCACACACTTAATCAATTTCCCTAAGTCATTGTGGTTTCTTAGGTGAAGATGTAGCTAGTGAAAATTTTGAAATCCTGCTTCAATGCCACTGTAATTCTCTAACCCGCATAAGCTTCATTGCTTATGAGCCAATGCACAAAAAAATCAACGACAAGAGAAAAAACAATATCAAAAGATCAAAACAAAAGCATGAGCAAGAAAACAAATACTGAGAAAAGAAAATAAAAAATTCATGAAATGCAATATCAAAATGCTTGACTTTGGGAACATGCGAGTAACTCCATCAGGGCTATGGACACCTAACTGGCAATGGAGTAATATTTATGATATTATAGTGATAAACTCGTCAGAGCTATGGATGCTTGTTGGCAAGGAGGCTCTATCCAGGATGCTTTTGAAGTTAGGATAACTCACGTAGCTAGTCATGTCGGATTCTAAAAAATACAATGATCATATGGAACAGAATGAATGCACTTGCACACATATAGGTAATCAAAGACTAAGTACCTTGATCTAGTTTGGGATTCTTCTTCCCTTTTGAGTATTTTTCCTAGTCAATAGATATGTTTGGTTGAATTTTTCAGAGGTTCTAAGTGTGGGTTGGGTCTCTATCTTTGAAATGTTCAGGAATAATTATTCAGGTGGCACTATAGGTTCTAAAAGAATTTAGACATCACACTTTTGCAAATGAATACCTCTACACTTGGGGGCAAGTTTCATCCACTCTATCCTTCCTACCACATCTCCAATTATCCTTCCTCCAATGTCCATTACCCTATCTACATCCATCTTGTTTTTCCATCTTTGATCTTGGCAAAGCTAAAGATATTCATAAGCATCAGACATCCTCTTTGCTTCACCTTATCAGTACCCTCTAGTCCATATCCTCTATCCTATCTATTCATTGCTTCCATCATCCATCACTATCTATGATTTTTCTTCATCTTATTCATACCCTCTAGTCCATATCCCTTATCCTATCTATTCCTTGCTTCCATCATCCATCACTGTCTATGATCTTACTTCACCTTATCCATACCCTCTAGTCCATATCCATTCATTTCATCATCCATTACTATCTATGATCTTGCTTCTCCTATCCATATCCTATTTTCATCCATATCGCCTTTTTCCAAAAAAAAAAACTTTCAAAAAAAATAAAAAATAAAAAACAATAAAAAGTCCTAAAAAAAAGCCCTAAAATTGAAAAATCACAAAAGATAATAAAATATCCAAAAAAATCCAAAAAACATCAAATAAACTTTGAAAAACTCTAAAAACGAAAAAAACAATAAAAAATCCAAAAACAATCTATCAATCACAATTCACAATAAATTATCCTTTACAAAAACAAACATTTAAGCAAACACAACTATCACATCATGCAAAACATTGAGCTTAACAAATCATGCATCAACTACGACTTAATTGATCAATTGCATATTTCATTGTGGAATCTGGATTGCTTGGTTTTGCCCATACCTTTGACAACGTCTCCCTCCCCCTCTCTTTTAAAATTATTTTATTATAAAAGTTTTTGGTAATTTTATTTTATCTTCGAAGAAAAAAATCGTTATACTTTCCTACCTATTGCTGTATGGGGCAAGCATCCTCACTTTGATGGTAGCGGTTTCGCTCGTGTTAGTGGTTTTGCTCTTGCCGTGTAGTGGTTTTGCTCTTGTTTTTAACTGGACTTGGCCTTGTAGACTTTATCATCTTGATGTTTTTTTGGCTTAGCCCGACATAAACTCTAAGAGTGTTCCATATAATTCTCTGTGCAGTTCAACCCGATTCCATGGCCGCAAGTAGTTCGTCTTCAACAGGTCTGAGACTAAGCGTTAAGGAGTTAGGAATTACCCCAACATCCTCAGCGGTTGGCATTGTGCCGTATGATGTATTCATTAACTTTCGGGGATGTGATGTTAGAAAAACGTTGGCTTCCACTTTATACCGGACACTGTGTGGCATGGGATTGAGTGTTTTTGTGGATTACGAAGTCAGCGAACCCGGTGATAATATTGCAGCAGAAATTGAAAGTGCAATACTAAATTCTTCACTTTATGTTGCAATATTCTCAAAGAATTACGCACGATCCCCCTGGTGCATGGCCGAGCTATCATTAATACTGCAAACCGGCAAAACTATTATTCCTGTTTTCTACCATGTTGAACCTTCTGATATGCGATTGGAGACTGGAGGATTTTATGCTCAGGCCTTTCTAGGTTATGAGGGAAATAAGAAAAGATACAGCTCAGAAAAGCTCCAACAATGGAGGATGGCACTTCACAACGTTTCACTGTATCCCGGCTACTTGGTTAAAACTGCTGAGTAAGTTTGAAACAACCTTTCTATTTATCAAAACTTACATCTCATGCATTCCGTCTATGCTTAGTTTATGCATTTCTGGTATATCATATAATTAAGCTAAGTAACATTTTTTGTAGAGACGAGAAAAAGATAACGGAGACTATTGCTAATTCTATATGGAAGACTGTGAAAATGGTACCACTTCTTGTAGCTAGAGACACCTTTGGGCTTGATGAAGTTGTAGATGAATTTGAAAGAAGCCTGCTTGAATCTACGCGGAGCCAAAAGGTAGAGATCGTGGGAATCGTTGGTATTGGCGGGTCTGGTAAAACGACACTGGCCAAAGCGATCTATGACAGATATTTCACTTCAATTTCCAGGTCCAGTTTTATTTCTAGTGTAAGAGATGCTAAAACAGATCTGCGTGAGCTACAAAAAAAATTACTAGACGAGCTCCGTCTCAAATATTCTTCATTTTTCACAGTGGAGAGAGGCAGAAGTGTTCTGGCGGGTTGTATGAGTGATGTTCGTGTGCTCATCGTTTTGGACGATGTGGATCGTGTGGATCAGTTGGATGACTTAATGCCAGCAAAGGAAACGCTTGGATCGGGTAGTTTGATTATAGTTACAACGCGCGAATTGGGCGTCCTTACCTCCTGGGGCATCTCTTCCATTTATAAAATGGGAATGATGAGATTACCTCATGCCAGAAAGCTTTTCTGCCGGCATGCTTTCTTACAGCCTGTGCCACTGGAGGGATTTGAAGATTTAGTTGAAAAATTCTTAAGCAAATGCAATGGGTTGCCTTTGTGGGTTAAGGTTTTGGGAGGAGACCTTTATGACAAGTCTAAAAATTACTGGGAGAGTCAGTTGGATAAGATCACCAGAATATTGCCCGAGAACATTAGACAGTGTTTGAAGATAAGTTATGATTCGCTAGATCAAGAAGAGCAAGAAATATTCTTGGATATTGCTTGTTTCTTTATTGGAGAAAAGAAAAGTTTGGCTATTGCAGTATGGGATGGATCTGGGTGGAATGGTGAGAACAGTTGGCAGGTGCTTGAGAATAAGTGCCTTGTTGAGATCGATGGACAGAATCGAATAAGAATGCACGATCACCTTCGCGATTTAGGAAGAGAAATCGCAGTTCAACACTTACCCCATCGTCTTATCTCACAAGGAGAAATTGCTGATATTCTGACACCTTCTCAGGTGAGTTTAACATTTTCTTTTACTAGATGAGGAGTCAGAGAAACCTTGCTTATCTGTTTCTATTTCTTCCTTCACAAATTTATACTCTTTTAAGTTTTTACATTTTCAATCAGGAAATTACACCGATCCGAGGAATAATGACCACTACAACTCAATTTATTGCATCCTCAGCCCATGAGGAGTTTCCTAGATGTTCCTCTCATTTCCAGGCGCCCTTTATGGAGTGTGTGGAGCTTATGAAAGGAGTTTCCTCGCTTAAACTTCTTGCTGTCACAGAAAATGATTTTACAGAAGAATTTGCCACACTATCAAGAGACCTTGTGTGGCTTCGGTGGTTTGATTTCAAACATTCGAATCTTCCATCATGGCTTTCACTGGTAAATTTGAGAGTCTTAGAGCTTTTTGGCACTTCCAGCTTGAATGAATTATGGAAGGATAATACACATGTAAGTATGTTGCTTTGCTGTTAATTTTAAAATCACACTTTCAAGTTACAACCATGTTATCCGTCTAAATAAAACCGAAACAAAAATTTATTGCAGGCCCCGTTGCAACTGAGAGAGCTACGTATCACTACTAGTTGGGGCAGTAGTTTGGAAAGGTTTCCAAGTTCAATATCATGTCTGAAGTATTTGAAGAAGCTCTCCTTCATTGGTTATTTTGGAGAAGAGTTTCGCATAGAAAGATTGCCAGAGGAGTTTTGTGATCTTCAATCACTAGAGCACCTAGAACTGCGGCATTGCAAGCTGATGTCAACGCTACCCATCCGTTTCGGGGAGTTAACAAATTTGCGGTATATAGATTTGTGCTCTTCTGAGGAACTAAGGATGTTGCCGGATTCGTTTAAGATGCTGAGACATCTGCAATATCTGGATTTATCAGGTTGTAGGAAACTCCAGATCCCAACTGACATTCTTCAAAACATGACAAAGCTACAGAAATTGAACTTTTCAGGATGCCACAGATTGTTTGAGCTTCCTTGTCATATCACAAAACAGACGTACTTGAGAGAGCTCCATGTTCGAGATACCTGCTTAAGGGATGCACCAGATACCATCGTTCAACTTCGAAACTTGCAAACGCTAAGGATTGGGAGTCCACTTTTGAAAAGCTTGCCAGCCTCTATTGGGGGTTTGTCCTCTTTGACTTGTCTGGAAATCGATGATTGCTTAAAATTGGAATCTTTACCCGATTCTGTTGGGCATTTAAATCAGTTACAATACCTAAGCATAAAGTTGTTGGCCATCATGTCTTTGCCAAAGTCAATTTGCCAATTGACAAATCTTCAGACTCTGGAGATTTCTGACTGCCCAATAAGTGAATTGGATTTGGTATCTGGAAATGCTTCTTTCATGCCTCACCTCAAGGCAATTTCTCTAACAAAAACGTCTTTATCCAGGATATCAATCTCTAAAGAACGTTGCCCAGAACTCCAGACTCTCCTACTTCAGCAAAATGATAACTTAGTTGAGATTGAAATTCTGGGTCAGCCTTAAACTCCACACACCAAGAAACATATTAAGTCTAGAGAATGTCAGTAAATTCTTAGTGTTTAACACTTTTAAGTCTAGAAGTCAAAGCTTAGTGTGTGTGATTTAAGCTTTCTGTTGGATAAGCTTCAGAATTTTGAAGTATCTGGATGCCTGAGTGAGAGCTGTCAGACTAAAAATCTGTCTCTGTAGTTGACCCAACTTCCAAGTAGGTTTCGATTTGCTTGAAAAATCTACCTATCTTGTTGGCAAAGATAAGGGGCATTGTGATGTCTACCATTGTATAAGCTTGCATTAGAAATAACATTTATTTTCTTTATGACTTTTCTTTCAAAAGAAGGCTTGTCTTAAAAATTCAAATCAATCCCTTCATTATTTAGTTGGCAAATGAATGGACCAAAACTTCTTAAACCACGACGAAAGTGTGTTTACAATTAAAATTTATCTTTCCTTGCAATTTGTTGTAGCTGTAATATTAAATGATGCTGACTTCGTCCACCATGACCCTGCAGCTAGAAGTTGCAACAATTACCGAAGACTTGATATTACGAGCCAAGTTTATTGCTTAATTTCACAAAAAAAAATTCCACTTTTCGATCTCTTTAGTTAAGATCATACCTAAAATAGAATTGATTTCAAATTAGGATTTCACTTTTAAGTATATGTTGAAAAGAAATGAACTATATAATGTTGTGTAAATTTCAAACGTTAAAGGCATAAATAATCTAGAGTGCATTTCATAGAGCACATCTTGCATATATACTATCTATATTGAATGTACCATGTCATACATGGTTAAAATAAATGTTTCATACTAGATGTAACACCAATCATGACTCAACATCAATAGAGTGCTCTTATTATGAATGTTTGAGTGTCATAACACCACATAGGGATCCCCATACCATCCTTACTAATATGAATATTGTATCTATCACATATTTATTCATGATTTTCCTTAGTGAGCAAAATGAACACCACAATCAGATCATATACAATACTTCTAATAGTTTGAGCTTACTTTCCTATCATTTGATGCATTTACTATCCTTTCATGTAGTCATATTCTTTATTTTTCATAGTTTGAGCATTGCATAGTGTTATCTAAAAGATTTCACACATGCATGATTATCATGCTATATTTCATGTTCTCACCTCACCTATAAATTGCTTGCATCCAATGTAATCAACCGATTGGATGGGGGTATACGTTTTCATTAATGCTTCTATGATTAAGATTACATAATAAATAAGATGACACATATTACATCTAAGTGGATAATCTTAAGAACTTCTAGTCAAATAAGGAGATAGCATGCCTAATCTCTAACTTTTCAATGTATAGCATGCCTTGTATTTTGTGCTTGCCTTTTATTGTGTGGCCCATAGGCTATTCTTTACATATTAAATTTCCTTCATTTGTAGGCTTAGTGGAGTGATCATATCAAGGAAAGGTCATAGTGACTTCTAGCTTCATTCATTACTTTATATAGATTTCTTATGGGCTTTGAGAGTGAATATTTACTTTCATGTTTGTTGAAAATGTTTTCTTTGAAATATACATCCATATATATTTATGGACACCTTAAAGTGGGACTAAAATGTAGTGGAGATATTAGAATATCCATGCCATTTCCCATTCAATTTTTCATTTACTTTCATAGTAGTGTCTAAATACATTAACATAGCAAAAAAGTGGCACCCTAGTGTTATGTTTTTGTCATAGTACATGCTTTCTATATACATTCTTAATTTACCCTCATTTGAACCATACATTCATTCATCCACCTTGAAATCAACACTATTTTATCCTTACAGGACTTACTCTTACACTTAACACTCTACATTCACTCCTTCAACTTGAAACTAACATTTACAAGCCTACTCACTACACACTCATGTAACATGTTGCTATGTCATATTATTTAAAGATACTCATAACCTTATTTTCATATCCTAGAAATCAGAAGCACTTTTAAGCATAATCATTCATACATTTTAATTTAGAGCACTAAAAGGAATAAAAGAATCTAAGTGATCACTTTAGGTCATTTGTATTCCTTCTTCATGTATTTGATCTTTATATGTAGCAATTAATTTGGTCCTCCATGAGAATTGACTAGACAAGCCTTCATTTGTGGCACTAGAGAATTCTCAAATTGCATTTATAAACACCCTTGACCTTATAGAGTTTTAGATTCTAGAAAGCAAGAGGAGTGAATTGTAGTAGTCTCAATATTTTTCATTAGTTAGATATTTTTTGTGCATCCTAACTTTGACCCTACAAGACATGTGCTAGTCTCGTCCCAATTCCTAGTGTGAGCTCATGACAAGAAATAGTCCTCATAGTTTGGTGATTCATAAATTGCATAACAAAAGTGAGAATAACTTAGTTGTCTTCATCCTTCAATGATCTATTTCCAAGTTAAGTACACTAACCATCTTATTTAAGTTAGGTAATAATGTATAATTCACAACATCTTGCTTTAGATTAGTTTGTTATTTATGCTTTTTTCCTAGTGGGGAGATCACCATCTTACAATTGTACTAGTGGGGGCTGCTTTAATGTCCTCCTTACCTTCCTACCTACAATCCTTTGGCTTGAATACTTCTATTTATCACCTTCTATCTCCTGCTACAAGACATCTTCTTTTGCCTCCTATATTCCTTTAGTGTACTCCTCCAACTTGAATGTTTCACCTACTTCTTACTTCCTCTCTCTCCACCTATAAGGCATCTACTCTTCCTTTGAATCCTCCCCTAGTTTAAATGTTCCACCGACTTCCTAGCTCTCTTTCCTCTAACTTGAATGTTTCTCTCTCTACTTGTAGGGCCTCTACTCCTTGTCCTCTCCTCCATATTCCTTTTGCACTCTTCCCGCACACTACATAGGTGTCACCTATGGAAATGATACATACCTACTAATTGTGTGAGACCTTCAATTCAATTCAACACACCTATGAATACTAAGATGTCACTTAGACAAATTTGAACCATATGACTTGACCACTTAACCACAATCCCTTTAACATTAGTTTATACTTATCAGACTTATTTATCCTTAAATATTTTATTTGCTTATAAATTTATATTAGTTTCATAAATAAGTTAGATCATAATTGATTACGATTTTGAAGGAATACACTTTCATAATCAGCTCTTGACGGCGCTTTCACCAAAAATTCGTTTCGTCTCTTCGACGGTGTTAGCTGCAAGATGTTGCCGAGCAGTTTCCTTTGTCGTCTTATATTTGCCCTCTTTTTAATCAAATCAATTACAATTACACACCATGTTTTTGTACATTTCATTGTGAACGCTTGGTTTTGCCCATACCACTCTCTGCCTCTTTAGCTCTCGCCCTCGCCCTCACCACTCTTTCCTAAGCAACGCCGACGTTCCATATTCTCTTTGCAGTTCAATTCAATTCCATGGCAACAGGTCTGAGACTAGACGTTAGTGAGTTAGGAATAACCCCAACATCATCAGTGGTTGGCATTGTTCCGTATGATGTATTCATTAACTTTAAGGGATCCGATGTTAGAGAAACGTTGGCTGCCACTTTATACCAGGCACTCAGTGCCATGGGATTGAGTGTTTTTATGGATTACGAAGTCAGTGAACCCGGTGATAATATTGCAACTGAAATTGAAAATGCAATATTAAATGCTTCTCTTCATATTGCAATATTCTCAACGAACTATGCAGAATCGCCCTTTTGCTTGGCCGAGCTATCATTGATGCTGAAAACTGGCAAAACTATTGTTCCTATTTTCTACGATGTTGAACCTCACCATCTTCGATTGGGGGTTCACTCAGTTTACGCCGAGGCATTTTCACGTCATATATACAGCTCAGAAAAGCTTCAGGAGTGGAGAATGGCACTTCGCAACATCTCATTCTATTCTGGCTACATGATTACACCTGCTGGGTAAATTTGAAACAACCTTTATTTATTTAAAAACTTACATCTCGTGCATTCCGTCTCTGGTTAGTTTATACATTTCTGGTATATTGTATAAGTTGAGTGACATTTGTTGTAGAGACGAGAAAAAGATAACGGAGACTATCGCGAATTCTATATTGAAGACAATAAGAATGGTACCACTTCTTGTAGCTAGAGACACCGTTGGGCTCAATGAAAATGTAGATGAATTTGAAAGAAGCCTGCTTGAACCTTTGCGGAGCCAAAAAGTGCAGATTGTGGGAATCGTTGGTATTGGCGGGTCTGGTAAAACAACACTCGCCAAAGCCATCTATGACAGATATTTCTCTTCAATTCTGAGGTCCAGTTTTGTTTTCAGTGTAAGAGATACCGAAGCTAAAACCCATTTGCGTGAGTTGCAAAAAAATTTACTAGAGGAGCTCCATCTCAAATATCCCCCATTTCTCACAGTAGAGGAAGGCACAAGTGTCCTGGGACGTTGTTTGAGAAATGTTCGTGTGCTCATCGTTTTGGACGATGTGGATCGTGTGGATCAGCTGGACGGCTTATTACCAGCAAAGGAAACGCTTGGTTCAGGTAGTCTGATTATAGTTACAACTCGGGAAATGGACGTACTTACTTCCTGGGGCATCTCTTCCATTTATAAAATGGGAATGATGAGATTATCTCATGCCAGGCAGCTTTTTTGTCGGCACGCTTTCTCACAGCCTGTACCGTCGGAGGAATTTGAAGATTTAGTTGAAAAATTCTTAAGCAAATGCAATGGGTTGCCTTTATCCGTTAAGGTTTTCGGAGGAGAGCTTTATGGCAAGTCTAAAAATTACTGGGAAAGTCAGTTGGATAAGATCTCCAGAATATTGCCCGACAACATTAGACAGTGTATGAAGATAAGCTATGATTCGCTTGACCAAGAAGAGCAGGAGATTTTCTTGGATATTGCTTGTTTCTTTATTGGGGAAAAGAAAAGTTTGGCTATTGCAGTATGGAATGGATCTGGGTGGAATGGTGAGCACAGTTGGCAGGTGCTTGAGAATAAGTGCCTTGTTGAGATCGATGGGCAGAATCGAATAAGAATGCATGATCACCTTCGCGACTTAGGAAGAGAAATCGCAATTCAACATTCACCCTATCGTCTTATGTCGCAAGGACAAATTACGAATGTTCAGACAATTACGAATGTTCAGACACGTTCTCAGGTATGGTTAATATTCTCTTAAACGAGCTGCAAAGTAATCTGTTTTTATTTCTGCTTTCGGAAATTTATATTGTTTTAAGTTTTTACATTTTCAATCAGGAAACCACGCTGATTCGAGGAATAATTGCCGCCACAACTCAATTTGCTGCATCCTCAGCCCATGGCGAGTTTCCTAGATGTTCTTTTCATTTCCAGGCGCCTTTTAAGGAGTGCATGGAGCTTATGAAAGGGGTTTCCTCGCTTAAACTTCTTGCTGTCACAGAAAATGATTTTACAGAAGAATTTGCTACACTATCAAAAGAGCTTCTGTGGGTTCGTTGGTTCGATTTCAAACACTCAAATCTTCCACCATGGCTTTCGTTGGCAAAGTTGAGAGTCTTAGAGCTTTTTGACGCTTCCAGCTTGAATGGATTATGGGAGGATAATGCAAATGTAAGTATATTGATATGCTGTTCATTTTAAAACCATACTTTCGAGTTACAACCACGTTATCCGTCTAAATAAAACTGAATCAAAAATTTATTGCAGCTCCCATTGCAGCTGAGAGAACTGCGTATCACTACTAGTTGGGGCAGTAGTTTCGAAAGGTTTCCGAGCTCAATATCACGTCTGAAGTATTTGAAGAAGCTCTCCTTCATTGGTTATCTTGGAGAAGAGTTTCGCATAAAAAGATTGCCAGAGGAGTTTTGTGATCTTCAATCTCTGGAGCTACTAGAACTGCGCCATTGCAAGCTGCTGTCAACGCTACCCATCCGTTTCGGGGAGTTAACAAATTTACGGCATATAGATCTGTGCTCTTCTGAGGAACTAAGGATGTTGCCAGATTCGTTTAAGATGCTGAGGGACCTGCAATATCTGGATTTATCAGGCTGTAGGAAGCTCCGGATACAAACTGAAATTCTTGAAAACATGACAATGTTACAGAAGTTGGACTTTTCGGGATGCCGCAGATTGTTTGAGCTTCCTTGTCATATCACTAAACAGACGTACTTGGAAGAGTTGAATGTTCGAGATACCTGTTTAAGGGACGTACCAGATACCATCATTCAACTAAGGAAATTAGAGAAGTTAAGGATTGGTAGTCCGCTCTTGAGAAGTTTGCCAGCCACTATTGGGGGTTTGTCCTCTTTGACTTGTCTGGAAATCGATGATTGCTTAAACTTGGAATCTTTACCTGACTCTCTTGGCCATTTAAATCGCTTACAATACCTAGGGATAAAGTTGTCGGCCATCATGTCTTTGCCAAAGTCAATTTGCCAATTGAGAAATCTTCAGACTCTGGAGATATCTGACTGCCCAATAAGTGAATTGGATTTGGTATCTGGAAATACTTCTTTCATGCCTAACCTCAAGGCCATTTCTCTAACAAAGACGTATTTATCCAGGATATCAATTTCTAAAGATCGCTGCCCGGAACTCCAGACTCTCCAACTTCAGCAAAATGACAACTTAGTTGAGATTGAAATTCTGCCCGGGTATTTGCCGTCTCATTAAGCTTCAGAATTTTGAAGTATCTAGGCGCACGAGTGAGAGCTATTAGACTGAAATTTATCTCTGTGGTTGGTCCAACTTCCATCTGTCCGACTTAAGTATCTTGGATTTGCTCGAAAAATCTAGCTATCTTGTTGTCGGCGAAGATTACGGGCACTGAGATGTCTACCATTGTATAAACTTTCATTGGAAATACCATTTATTTTCTCTATGGCTTTTCTTCCGAAAGAAGGCTTATCTTAGAAATTCAAATCAATCCCTTCATTATTTTAATTGACAAATGAATGGACCAAAACTCGTTAAAATCAAGAAGATGGTTTTCATTTTAGAAGTATGTTGACAATTAAAATTTGTCCTTCCTTGCAATTTATCCGAGCCATAGGATTAAGTGATTAAGTGATGTCGATTTAGTCCACCATGATCTTTTAGCTAGAGTTTTAAAAATTATTGAAGATATGATATTACAAGCAAAATTTATTGCTTAATTTCACAAAATAATTTTCCAAGAGTCTCTTTGGTTAAGAACATGATCAAAATAGGATTGATTTTAAATGATGATTTCAATCTTTTAAGTATATGTCAAAATAAAATGAATTATTTGTTGTTGGGTAAAGTTTCAAATATTAAAGGCATAAATGGTTTAGAGTGTAGTTTTGTTAGAATTTGTTATTTTCTTGTGTAATCAATCATTTGTTAGTAAATAGTCCGTAAGTTTGAATTTGAAATCAAAAGGAAATTTTGGTGGAAACAAGATAAAATTAAACAAAAGAATGTTTATGTAATAGTTAGAGAGTTTATTGAGAACAACTAATAGAATTTTTGTTATAGTAACAAAAGTTAGACTGGGAATAGAAGGGAAAAGTTGCAGCAATAGTATGTAGTTGTGGACAAAAAGAATTGTGTAGTTCCAAATATTTGCAAAAATCAGTTGTAATTTTAGTTTCAAAGCAATTATAGAAGATTTGTTTAATCATATTGCAATCTTTGTTTGAAAGTAATTTTATAAATGCCATTTCTATGATTAATAGAACCATTTGTTTGCCTCCATTGATATTTATAACTCTTTATTTCATTTCATGACCAACAAGTCTATTTGTGTTTGTGTTTTGTGTGTGATTTACTTTGAATTTTATCCCCTCTGTTGTGCTCTCTACCTATTTTTTTAGGATTCAATTCCAAGCATTGGTATTAGAGCCATAGGTTCCAGAGAGCCCTAAGTCTAGAATGTTTTGGGCATTAGTTTTCTCAATTTAGAGATTTATTTGAATTGTAGACATGGTTAGAGAAGAGATTAAGAGTTGACGATGTTGCGTAAGTGGAAGCTAAACCCATAACAATTAAAAATTGTATCACAAATTAGTTGTGAAGAAGTAACGAATAAAATGATATAGACTAATAGAATAACACACAAGAAACATATTTACATGGTAAAACCTTGACAATATACTAATGAAACATTCACAGAACAAGGTAGCAATATTATTTTGTGTGAAGAAAATAATTACAAACTTCACAATTGCTACTATGGACCTAGATGATAGTGGGGGGTACCTATTGATGACCTTGAATGTGAACCTATGGATGAAAAGGAAAAGATGGTCACTCTTGAGATGCTTGGTAGAAAAAACCACCCAGATGGGTAGCTAGTAAATACAAAACCAACATCAAGTTGATCTCCAAGGTCAAACCCCTCACCAAAAAGAAAAAGCTAGTGGTAAAGGATCACAGCCTGAATATTATGGACTAAGGGGTTAAACTAGACATCCCTATCAACGTCCAGAAAGATAATCAGGGGGAAAATGGTAGTCTAATGAATCTTGTCATGGAAGCCACCAGAAGCCAGGAGCGCTGCTGGAAGTGGGTCGAGTGTGAAATCGACACCCTCAAGACAGGGGTTAAAGAAATAATTGACATTTTCACTGCTTCCCCTGAACCCAGCAAGACAGAAAAACTCAAGATCATGACTCAAAAACTCTCTCCGAATGTTGAGGTTATGAAATGTAACCATGAAGAGAGGATTGATAAGGTGGAACAATCCATGAATGAGATTAAGAAAAATATCAAGAATCTAGTCAACATTAGTAAAGAAGCCATGAACAACAACATTGAGGGGCTTGGAAAGATTAACGAGATGGTTGTTGATTATAGATCCTTCCATAGTGGCCCAGTGAAAGAACTTGGAGGAGATGATGTGGCTGCTAGAGACAATAAAACCACTCGACCTAGTTCTAGAACCAGGAGTAGAAGCAGCAACAAGGGTACCTCCAGATTCATCATGGAGGAGCTTGAGGAAATCAACAGGATTTCCATCCAAAAGAACAAGGATCTGGTGTTCTTGCTTAACTGAGAGATTTTTTTCTTTGGCTTGTTTGTCTGTGTTTTTTTGTCTCTGTTTCTATTCAGGGATGCTCCCTTGTTTTACTGTTGTTTCTTGCCGGATTGGCTGTTGTAAAACTTTAGGTTTTGGGTCCTTGTAAAACCCATTTATCCTTATCAAAAACAACCACCACCAAACATGGAAAAACCAATTTAATTACTTAAAAAAAATTAGAATCTTTCTCTCAAGGAAAAAGCTATTATTCTAAAAGGTAAATTGAATTATTAGTGTTTTGTTGTTTTCTATTATTGCAATTATCGACCAATCTCCATTGTTGTGTAAAGTTTCAAACATTGAAAGTATACATAGTTTAGAGTGTATTTCTATTTGGAAATTATTTTTTTCGTGAGTTTTCTAGTAAATCAATTGCTAGCTCAAATAGTTCGTTGAAATCTTTTGGGATTTCCATCTCCACTTTCCCTCTAACATAGTGCAACAACAACTATCCATCTCCACTTTCCCTCTGACATAGTGTAGCAAAAATTGATTTAATATGTAAGTTTGAATTTGAAATGAGAGGAAATTTTGGTGGAAATAAGATGAGTTTGAAAATATTTTTTTTTTTATGTAATAGTTAGAGAGTTTATTTAGAACAACAAAGTGAATTTTCATAGCACCAACAAAAGTTTGTCTAGGAATAGAAGGGAAAATTTATTGCAGTAGTAGGTAGCTCTAGACAAAAGGAATTGTTTGCCGCTCCAAAAAGTTGCAAAAATTAGTTGTTGTTGTAGCTTTAGATTAACTATAGAAGATTTTTTTATAATCATATTGTAACTTAGTTTGAAAGTTATTTTTATGATTAATAGAATAATTTATTTTCCTCCATTGGTATTTATAATTTTGTTTGTGTGTGACTTGCTTTGGGTTTTATCCCATATGTTTTTTTATAAAGATAAATAGGTTTTATAGGGACCCGAAACCTAAAGTTTTACAAGCCAAGGGAAGCAGTCAAACAGACATTAAAAAGAAGTGAAACAGGGGAAAAAACCCACACAGACCCAAAGCCAAAAACAACACGAAAAGCCCCAAAAAATAGGAGAACACACTCAATTGAGAGAGTGCACTAGTTTAGAATTCTTCTAAATAATCTTCTTGTTGATTTTCTCTAAATCCTCCATGATGAATATGGAAGTACCCTATTCCTAGCTCCGACTCCTAGTCCTAGTACAGGGACACGAGACAGTCTTCCCTCTAGCAGCAATCTCGCCACTCTCTGAAGCATTCTTTTTATGTTTTCTCCCAAGGGAGGATCACTAGCTATGTGTCTGGTTATATAGTCTACAATCATGGCATTGATTTTTTTCAAACCCTCAGCGCTATTACTCATCTCCTCCTTCTTGATTTCCACCAGATTATTTAGGTTGTCTTTGATGTCATCCACATACTCTTCCAGCTTATCAATTTTGCACTCGGGATTGATCTTCATAGTTTTGACATCATGAGACAACTTCTAAGTAATGCTCACAAGCTTCTTAGTTTTACTAGGCCCAAGGGAATCTGTTAAAGTGTCAATAAAGTCCTTAATTCCATCTTTTAGGGTTCCAATTTCTATACCAACCCACTTCCAGCAGCTCTCCGAGCCCTAAGTGACCTCCAAAATCAGGTCTTCCAGCACCTTCTCCCCCTTTTTACCACCTTCATTTTCTTTATTCATAATCCCCTATTCTTCATTATCCACGTTGATGGGGATGTCTAACATAATCTTGTGGTCCTTGTCTTTGGACCCACTTGACTTGGTCAATTTAGTTTTCTCCTGATGGGTGGCTCCAAGTCTTGCATTTTCCTGTTGCTGGACTTAAAATTGCTTGTCACCCACCTTGGAGGATTGTTTTTCCTCCTATTGTTAGTTCCAGGGGTCACCGTAGGCTCCCCTTATTTCTCTTGTCTATACTCAGGGTCCTCTGAATCCTTGATATCATGCCAATCAAGGGCAATGCCACTATCCTCCTCATCCATCTCCGTGTAATCTCTCCAAATAGGGAACCATCCCACTGTTAGAGATTTCCTTCTAGACCTCCTTAATATTCCTCCACTTATCATAGGTCATGGGTTCATGCTTATTCTTGTCACCACCCATTATGTTACATAGGGAATCCAGACAACTACAAGCCAGGTGCAAAACTAGAAAAAAACTAAACAAAAACAAGGTGAGCTGAAGTTTGTAGAGCTTCTCAAAGTGTTAATAATTTGAAATACCTTCCCAACGACACCCATCCCATCATAATCTCTTAGCATTAAATTCATTTGTAAGGCCAAAGATATCAACATCATTTCTTGCCAAGTCACACAGAGTTTTGGGGGAGGTTTCCCTTCCTCTCCACCATCTAACGGCCACATTTTCAACAGCCAAGTTGGCAACATGATTCGTTGGTTTTATCCCATATGTTATGTTTTCTACCTATTTTTCCTTAATTCAATTCTAAGAATTGGTGTCACAACCATAATTTCTAGATATCCCTAAGTCTAAAACATGTTGCGAATTAGTTTTCTTGGTTTAGAGTTTTACTTGAGTTGTAGACATGGTTAGAGAAGACACTAAGAGTTGACACTATTGTGTAGGTGGAAGCAAAACTTGAAACAATCAAAAAAATGCAATACAAATTAGTCATGAAGAAGTAACAAATAAAATGAAATATAATAATAGAATAACACACAAGACACATATTTGCATGCTAAAAAAATGACAATATGCCAAGGAAACATCCATAGGACAAGGTATCAATATCCTTATTATATGAAGAAAACAATTGCAAACTTCACAACTATCACTATCACAATTACAATTCTCAATTTGCAATTTGCAATGTCTTTTCCTTCAAGATAACAAAGATATGGAGAATTGTGATGTGGTGAAAAGTGAATGATGGGGAGATCAAGAGGAAAGCATTTCTTCCCTCCAAGGAAAGATGAAAGTTTCACTGCGGATTTCCCTTCAATCACCTTACGCACATTACATTTAAAAGAGGGGGGGAAATTCACTAGGTCTAATCTCCTAGGAAAGAGATTGAATGCTAAATGAATTGATAATGGTATGAAAATTACAAGCTAACCCCTCTTTTATAATGGAAAGATTGTTTGTGTTAAGTGTTTCAAGACTAAGTGTAAAAGTAGCAAATAACTGATTATAACTTGAAATAGAAGTGTTGGATGAAGATATGCACATGGATTTGGCTATAATATACCCAGACGAAGGTGCCCTGTGAATTTGAGAAAGAGTCACCAAGACCATGTTAAAAGTGCAGGCAGTCCTCCGAAAAATCCACGAAATAAAAAGGGTTTTTCTGCCTCTGTAAATGGAGTCCAAATCTGCAAAAATAGCTATACACCTACAACCTACACATAGAAAAGAGAGGAAAAGGGATTGGAATTGGGGGTTTGCCTTCAAGTCAAACCCCAGTTTTGGAATTAACCAAATGATGAAAAATAGTACTTGCAAGTAAATGTAAATGAAAGACTGAAATGTAATTCACCTCAAGGGAGGATGTAATAGGAATGTAGATAGAATTGCTTGTATGAAATTGAATGATGAAAGAGATCTCCTCTTCAATGGTTGAATCCTTGACTTGAATGCAACACCTAGCCTTGAAGGGATACTTGAGAATTCTCAATGCTT
The DNA here is from genome assembly GCF_030272615.1 of Cryptomeria japonica. Lineage (NCBI taxonomy): Eukaryota > Viridiplantae > Streptophyta > Pinopsida > Cupressales > Cupressaceae > Cryptomeria > Cryptomeria japonica. The sequence goes on along the minus strand of NC_081412.1, from coordinate 415,689,080 downwards.
AGAAGGAATTCTTGAATGCTTGAACTTATGCCAACTTTTCACCTTATGCAACTTATGCAAATGGGAGGGCAAATGCAACATATATATTCATCAATTAGGGTTATTGGACTGATTTTTTCATCATAGGCTGACATAGGGAAAGTTTTCCCACTTTAATCACAAAGTTCAATGCACTATTTAAATGAAAGGGCCCCAAGATAGGGCCCCAAGATAGGGCAGGGATAGGGGCGCCACGCTCCTATCTTGCCGTTAGCTTGGGATAGGAAGTAGGTTTAGGCAATGCGGAGGGCAGAAAAAGGTGCAATTTTCAGGGATGAGCAAGTCTCGGGTCTTTGATCAAGCTTGGGCATTTGATTTGCCAATGTGAAGACCCTAATGTGGTTGAAAAGTGCAAGGGTCACAATTTTATGACACTACATTTATCCCCACTTTAGTAGGAGTATAAGCATACGCCAATATTGTCGTAAAATACAAGGAACCAAGATTGAAAGACTTCTACCATGTCAAGGAGGAAAGATGCACCAAGCCCCCAGTGGACTTAGGATCTTACAACATCGATTGACAAAGTAAAAGGGAAGATCGAGAGAGAGAACCATGACTGCAAGTAGCAAGGTTCCCCTCACTCTGAGTCATGAAAAGAAAGGATACCAAAAATTACAAAGCAAAGAACACCTTATCGGAAGCAATTGATTTAAGGTAGGATACACCCAAGAGAGAAAAGAGAGAGAGAGGGAGCACATTATCTCAAGGATTTAGCCCCCAATCGAGGAATAAACCCAAGGATAATGAACACAAAACATGAGGTAGTTTCATTTTCCTTGGGGTCAGTATGTTGTATGATAACTTGTGTATATCATATGTGTATGTGTGCATAGAATAATCGCCATTCCCCAAAGAAAGGAAACTACCTTGGAAGAAAGGGAATAGAAGATTTCTTTTGAGTCAACATGAAAGAGACCAAAAGAGATCTCAATGTTTTGCATCATCCTCAAGTAGACATTAACGGAAAAATAGAAGAACTGGGATACACATAAAGAATAGTCACAAAAGAGAAAGAAAGGAGAGAGGGAGAAGATCTACGGTGCTAATGTTGCTAATCTAGCATGACATCTACCTTCCCATCTTGCTGATCACTATTTCAAGAAGGTGGGCAACATGCTAGAGCAGCAACATCGAGCACACCAGATGGAGCTATCACAAGATCCAAACAAGGACTATACTCATGTGGTCAGTCACTTTGTTCAATTCTAGGAGCTAAGATTAGGGCTTTTGAAAATTCAGTTGATAATATTCATAGTCACTATCAGAAGCATTAGGAGTTGTATTTCCATCATGAATAACATTTTCACCTATTTCTTCATCAACATTTATAGAAAGAGGAGCTCTTAGATGAATAAAAGTAAAACCATCACATATTTTTTGCAATTTATGATTTGGAGATTTAGGTTCAACATATTTCTTAGGAGAAAAGGGAATCATGTCAACTATTGGAGTCTTGGGAGATTGAATGTTTTGAGGAACAAGCTCATGAGCTCGAGCACGACATCTTCGTTAGCAGTCTCTCACACAAAGATTCCGTTGAGTCTTAGCGGAAGGATGAGAAGAAGAAGGAACATTTGTTGAAGGAGGAATATTCTCCTCTTTGATAGTTGAAGGTTTAGGTTGAGGTCTTTTAGGTTAGATTTGTTGGACAAGAGGAGAGGCAGACCTCTTCTCTCTATAAGAGGAAGGAGGTGGAACTGCACCATATAAAGGAGGAATATTAGGTGTAGAAAGGAGACTAGGTCCATCATGAGGAGGTGGTGCAGGTCTAACCTTAGAAGGAATATTGTTGTTCTTCTTAGGAGAAGGCATAGTTACATCAATAGGAGTAGGTTGAGGATCTTCCTTAGGATGAAGATTAGTCCTATCCATTAGGGGAAGAACTTCATCTTCAAGAAGGATAGGGATATTAATTGTTGGAAATATAGGTTGGCTCAAAGATAGGATCATATCTTTCTTCCACTTTTGATAAGATTGGAAAAGAGCATCTCTCCTTGATGGAAGAGATTGAAATTGCTTAGGCCAAAAGAAATCAATAGGAACACCTGGGCTTCTTTCGGATGGTCAAAATAAGATATGGTTAACAGTTATAATTTCTCCATTGTGGGGAAATTTTAAACATTTATGAATTGGAGAAGCAATAGCCTTCATGGAAGATAGCCAAGGGTAGCCCAACTTCACACGGAATTGCTCAGAAGAGGGAATGATAACAAAGTTGACATCCATAGATTTAGTGTGAACTTCAATAGGAAGGGTGATAGAACCAATGGTAGGACAAGAGAATCCATCAAATAACTTTACAACCACATTAGTATCATCATAAACTGGTTTATGTAATCGTAAAGTGAAAAGATACTCCTCAGTGATGACATTAACCATGCAAGAGGGATCAATAAGAGCACCACGACAAGATATGTCCTTAACCTTCACAACTATGTATAAAGGGACATTAGGTGCCCTAATGGTCTCACTAGGGTCAAATGTAATACAAGGATCCTTAGGTGTCTCTTGTTTCTCTACCATGTTCACTAAATTTAGAGTTGTGGTAGTAAGATCAGAAAGAGAAAAAGAGGTGTGTTCAGTGTCAATCACATTAGAGGTATGATAAGGCAAAGGATCAATAAAAATATTAAGATTTTGATTAGGAGGAGCTACTGATTTGTTTCCCTTATCATTCAAACTTGCCACATATATAGTATTATTATCAATCAAATCTTGAATCTTACTTTTCAATGCAAAACATTTCTCAGTATCATGACCGGGCTGATGATGAAATTGACAAAAGGAATTGTTATCAAAATAAGGGGATGTTATCTTAGATGGATCAATTGGTTTTATAGGAGGAATTTTTGATAACATTTCTTTATAACAACTAAGGCATAATACTATGTGTATACACCTAAAAATGGCCTGAAGATAGTTAATTAAATACGCAGTTATTTGATTAATCCCCCATCCCAATTAATTGAATTCACAAACAATTTGATTAATTTATCTATTCATCTACTAGTAAATAAATCTACATGATTTATTTATATAATTCATTTCATATCCCCCTTTGATTAATTAATTCTAAATTAATTAATTTCCCCCCATATAAATTAATTCTTCTAATCCCTAATTAAAATTAACAAACTCAAGTTTGTTGGGATTAATTATCATTTTCCAAATTATTTGAATTTCTAAATTCAAATGAGCACATGGCTCCTAATTTTTAACCACCTAACCTAACCATACCCTAACCTAACCCATTCCATCTAACCTTGGGTTTAACTAACCCTATCCTCTCTTGCACATCCTAACCTCCTTATCCTAACCTCCTATGGTATAGATATTCTCCCCTTGAGACACATGACACTTTTTTCACATGTCTCCTCCCTTGGACACTTGCCCTCTCATGAGAAAGGCTCCTTGACACTTGTCACCACAGAGATGACAAGTGTCCCTTCCTCCAACCTCTTCTCCAACTTCCTCAATCGTTGCCCTTGATATCTTCAGATCAGATCTAGACCATTGATTTCTGCCACCTCAGCTTTCGCCTTGGAATTCCTATAAATATCCCCCATGTTGGAGCAATAAGGATCCCTTGCATTCATAGTTTTAGCATCATTACTATAGGAATTTTCATTTCAATCATCTAGTAATTAGCATTTTGGATTAATCATAGCATGTTAATCTAGTTTCTTAGATCATGCATTTCATATTATTTACATAATCAATCATGATCAAGTAGCTACTCAACTCTTGAGTTGCCACTTTGGAGGTCATTTCTCCACTGAGAACCAATCAATTCAACACCTTCAAGGTCCTTAAGAATAGAGGAAAATGGGATATTTCAAGGAAGGTTTATGGTTTGCATCTTAAATTTAGTTTTTAATTAAGATTTCCATTGTGTTTTATTGTCTCATTATATGTGTATGCCTTTCTTATTTACAATATTTTTAGCATCACATTAATTGATGCCCACCATGGGGTACTTTCTGCTAGAACGTCATGCCTTTTGGACTAAAGAATGCAGGTGCCACATATCACAGAACAATGACAACGATATTCCATGACATGATGCATACATTCATGGAAGACTATGTGGATGACATCTTGGCCAAATCATACAACGGAGAAGAACATATAGGGATACTGGAAAAGATCTTTGATCGGTTAGAACAGTACAAGCTACGTCTAAATCCTAAGAAATTTGCCTTTGGTGTCACTTTAGGCAAGCTATTGGGATACATTGTTTCAGCTAGAGGTATCAAAGTAGATCCGTCTAAGGTCAAAGCAATCATGGACATGGCATCTCCTAAGAATATCAATCAACTCAAATCACTCCAAGGAAGACTCCAGTCAATCAAAAGATCTATTGCTCAACTAGCCGATAAATGTCAACCATTTACTCATCTATTGCACAAAAATGTTCATTTCAAGTGGGACCATCAATGTGAGGACGCATTCAACAAGAGGGTACCTGCAAGAAGTTGTGTCCACTTTTTGACCAAAAAGTGGAAGTTTTTTCCCATTTTTTTCAATTTCATCATGTTTGACCTAAAGATTCGAGGCACTTAAAGAATGAATCTTGAAAAAATTAAGTAATAGAAAATGTAGTGCTCGAAGCCTACTTTCTAAATATGTAATTTATTTTAATACCCAGATCTTAAAAATGAAATTTGAATAGGCATTACTAAAACCTATAGTTTAAAAGTCAATTTTCAGGACCATACCATGCCCTGTACGACAAGCATAATTTGACCTAAATGATTTATTTTTTTTAAATCCTTTTGGGAAAGGATCTATAACTCACTTACCTTTGATGAGAATATTTTTTTGTAATTTTTTTCTGCATATTTTTTTTTTTGTTAATTTTTTATTGGGCATAATCTTTGTTTTGAAAAATTCTTGTGTACGACAAGCATAATTTGACCTAAACTTAACATTTTATTTTTTAACTGTATTTAATTGTCTCTAGTTTGATGGCATATAATTTGTTTTTCAAAAAACTTAGAGACAAAAAGGTTATTTAAAAACTAAAAAACCATGTTATTTCGAGTTTATAGACCTCTTTCATTAGTAATTATTTTTAAAATAAAAATATTGATCCATTTTTTTTTAAAATTACATATTTCAAATCTAGACAGTCTTTACTATAATGGGTTTTCATTGTTTAAAAAAATTCAGAAAATTTGTGTTCAGGTATATTTTTGAAGTCATTATTTTATATGAAGATTGATTTGGCCTTCAAGTTGCAGGTCAAACCAGGTCCAAGCCATTTCCCAAGCCAAAACCAAAGCTACAACCAAACCAAAGTTTGAAATTTTTAGAAACGAGATCCCGATTACGAAATGGGATCCCGTTTCATTTTTTAAAATAATTAAAAACACATTTAGCAAATGGGATCTTGTTTCCTTTTTTTAAATTTTTTTTTTTTTTTAAAAATAAACTATATATACATTTTTTTATAAATTTTATAAATTTATTTTTTTAAAACAAACTATATATACATGAAATATAACATTTAAGTTTAAGTCACATTTCCCTTTGTCTTTTTCCTTTCTTATACTTTAAGTTATATTTCATGTATATATTGGCAGGATGTTTGAGAGTGGTTTCAGATCTCTAGGAGTTATAATACATATTCTAGATTTTAGAAGATCTTATAAATTGTGATGTAATAGGACCTATAATGTCATAATACAACCTATTATGTCATAATAAGTCTTATTGTGACATAATAGGTCCTAATGTGTCTATTGTGACATAATAGGTCCTATTGTGTCATAATAGGTCCTATTATGACATAATACGACCTATTAAGTCATAATAGGTACTATTATGTCATAAGACCCCTCAAAAGGACCTATTATGATATTATACCTCTTAATAGGACCTATTATGACATAATAGAATTGATTATCACATAATAGGACCTATTATGTCATAATAGGCCCTATAATGTCATAAGACCCCTTAAGAGGACATGTCATGTCATAATAGGTCCTATTATGTCATAAGACCCCTTAAGAGGATGTATTATGACATTATACCCCTTAGTAGTACCTATTGAAGGGTATTATGTCATAATAGGACTAATTATGACATAATAGGACCTATGATGACATAATAGTTCATATTATGTCATCATAGGTCCTATTATGACATCATAGGTCAAATTATGTCATAAAAGACTTTAAGAGGACTTATTATGACTTTATACCCCTTAATAGGACTTGTTAACGAGTATTATGTCATAATAGGACCTATTGTGACATAATAGGACCTATAATGTCATAATATGACCTATTATGTCATAATAGGTCCTTTTGTGTCATAATAGGTCCTTTTGTGTCATAATACCCATTAAGAGGACCTATTATGACATTATACCTCTTACTAGGACTTATTATGACATAAGACCCCTTATTAGGACCTATTATGACATAATAGGATCGATTATCACATAATAGGACCTAATATGTCATATAGGTCCTATAATCTCATAAGACCCCTTAAGAGAACCTGCCATGTCATAATTGGTCCTATTATGCTATAAGACCCCTTAAGAGGACCTATTATAACACTATGCCCCTTAGTAGGACCTATTAAAGGTTATTATGTCATAAAAGGACCAATTATGACATAATAGGATCTATGATAATGTAATAGGTCCTATTATGTCATCGTAGGTCTTATTATGACATCATAGGTCCTATTATGTCATAAAACCGCTTAAGAGGACCTATTATGACTTTATACCCCTTACTAGGACATGTTAAGGGGTATTATGTCATAATATGACCTATTGCGACATAATAGGACCTACAATGTCATAATATGACCTATTATGTCATAATAGGTCCCATTGTGACATAATAGGTCCCATTGTGACATAATACGACTTATTATGTCATAATACGACTTATTATGTCATAAGACCCCTTAAGAGGACCTATTATGGCATAAGACCCCTTAGTAGGACCTATTATGACATATGTAGAGAAAGATAAGCTGGTTGGAAGAGAGAGATGGTACGTTTAGAGAGAGTTGAAGGGTATTATGTCATAACAGGAGCTATTGTGACATAATAGGACCTATAATGTCATAATATGACCTATTATATCATAATAGGTCCTATTGTGACATAGTAGGTCCTATTGTGACATAATAGGTCCTTTTATGTCATAAAAGGTCCTATTGTGACATAATACGACCTATTATCTCATAAGACCCCTTAAGAGGACCTATTATGGAATTATACCTCTTACTAGGACCTATTATGACATAAGACCCCTTAGTAGGACCTATTATGACATAATAGGATCAATTATCACATAATAGGACCTATTATGTCATAAGACCCCTTAAGAGGACCTATTATGACATAAGATGGGCCTTAGTAGGATCTATTATGACATAATAGGATTGATTATCACATAATAGGACCTATTATGTCATAATAGGTCCTATAATGTCATAAGACCCCTTAAGAGGACCTGTCATGTCATAATAGGTCCTATTATGTCATAAGACCCCTTAAGAGGACCTATTATGACATTATACCCCTTAGTAGGACCTGTTAAAGGGTATTATGTCATAATAGGACTAATAATGACATAATAGGATCTATGATGTTGTAATAGGTCCTATTATGTCATCATAGGTTCTATTATGACATCATAGGTCATATTATGTCATAAAACCCCTTAAGAGGACATATTATGACTTTATACCCCTTACTAGGACTTGTTAAGGGGTATTATGTCATAATAGGCCCTATTGTGACATAATAGGACCTATAATGTCATAATGCGACCTATAATGTCATAATGGGAGCGACCTATTATGTCATAATAGGTCCCATTATGACATTATAGGTCCTATTATGTCACAATAGGTCCTATTATGACATAATACATAATAGGTCGCATTATGACATTATAGGTCCTATTATGTCACAAGAGGACCTATTATGACATAATAGGACCTATTATGTCATAATAGGTCCTATTATGACATAATACCTATTATGTCATAAGACCCTTTAAGAGGACCTATTAAGACATTATACCTCTTACTAGGACCTATTATGACATAAGACCCCTTAGTAGGACCTATTATGACATATGTAGAGAAAGATAAGTTGGTTGGGAGAGAGAGATGGTACATTAAGAGAGAGGTAGAGATGTATATATAGAGAAATATAGGTAGGTAGGGGATAAGGGGAGGTGTATAGAGATAGCAAAGATAAATAGTAAAGAGTTAAGGATGTGAGAGAGAGGTAGAGACATAGTTTTAGATTTTGGGAGAGAGGGGACAAAGTGAGATAGAAAGGAAAAAAAAAAGACAAAGAGAAATGTGGCTTATATATAAATTTTATATTTCATGTATATATAGCTTGTATTTTTTATATTAAAAAAAAAATTTAAATAAAAAAAATAAAAAAATAAAAAAATATTTAAGAAAAAGAAAACAGGTTTTGTTTTTGAAATGGGATCCCGTTTTGTTTTTGAAACGGGATCCCATTTCTTAGATCTAGGCTCGGGATCCCGAAGCTAAACAGGATCCCGTTTCAAATTTTGGCTCAGGATCCCGATGTAAAACGGGATCCCATTTCATTTCTCATGTGCTCCGTGAGATTTGCCATTTTTTTCTAAGTGTAAAACTTCCACACTAAGTGAATACAACTTTGTGCACTTACCCAAGATCAAGGCATATCTCATGCAACCACCTGTCCTAATGTTGCCAATTCTAGGAAAGTCGTTATTACTCTATGTATCAACCATTGAATTATCATTAGGAGTTCTGCTCGCACAACAGGATAATGAAGGAAAAGAACGTGCCATCTACTACATCAACAAAACACTAGTGGGATACGAGCTCAACTATTCTCCAATAGAAAAAGCATGCTTGACGGTAGATTTTGCTTCTCACTATCACACTCCATCAAGTTGATAGCTAAAATCGATCCATTGAAGTATTTGCTCAGCAAGGCACCATTAACAGGAAGATTAGCAAAATGGATTATGATCCTGAGTGAGTTTGATATTGAGTATGTAGACAGAAAAGCTATCAAGGGGCAAGTCATTGCAAACCAACTAGTCGAGACACCACTTCAAGATGACAATCCCAATCCAGTGGCCCCAATGATCGATACTTTGCACACACCTCGTCATATGAAATAAATTAATAAATAAATAAAGAAGCTAAATGCATAAATAAATTAAAAAATTTGGGATGCGAGATAAATTTTTTTGAAAAATCCAAAGAAACCCATTTTGTAATTCAAAAAACCCATGTCAAAAATATAATTATTTTACAAACCAACATGGCGAAAATGCTAAAAAATGATTTTTTTCTACAAATAGCTAAATTTTTCAAAAATCAACTAAAAATTAACAAAGTTGGGTTTTCTTGAAGTGCGTACCGATGGACCATAGGCTGGAGGACACTCGTGTCGCCGAACTCACTCGAACCTATGTTGGTGGTACGAGATCGCCATTCCTTCCTCCAGAGAAAATTTTCCAAACAATTGAAATGCACAAATGAAGAGTGGATAAAGGAATTCACCCTTTTTAACTCACAATGGGGCATTTAAGTGAGATTTTTATTCCACTAATTTTTAATCAACTAATCAACTTGGCAAGGCAGTGTTTTTAAATTTCTTATCAGGAAATGAATCGAATCAACTTTGAAAAATCTCTAAAAATAGGAAAATCATTAAAAATCTAAAAATTGTAAAAATTTCAAAAATTTCAAAAAAAATAAAAAAATCGCGAAAATTTCAAAAACATTGCAAAAATTATTCGATTCATCTCCCGAGGGGGCATCCTCGCATCAATACTATGTAAATATTCATTCAAAGGAGTTAATTGTCTTTCTCTTTTGAAAAATTTAGAAATAGGAGGCATGCCTATTGTAGCATTCACATTGTTGTTGTTGATTGTATCATTGAACTTGATGAAGCCTTTTGTTGGTTTGAACTTCGCAAATATTTGTTGAACACTCCCCCCCTTATCACTCGGAGCCATAGGAGTAGATTGTTCCATTTGACTCATAGCCAGTTGATAATTGTGGAGTGTTGCACACAACTATTGAAAGGAAGTAAAATCAGACAAAAGAAGCTTTTCCCTAATATATTTTTGCAAATTAGAAATGAAAATTCTTTGAATATCATTATCAGGTACAAGAAAAGAAATTTGAGCACACAAATGCTTATATCTACCAATGAAATCAATCACTTTTTCTTTAACACCTTGTTTACAATGCATTAAATCAGTCAAAGTGATTTTATGACCAATGTTGTTTTGAAATTGTTGAATGAAAGCATTTGCTAATTGTTTAAAATAAGTGATAGAATAATAAGGCAAAGAGAAATACCATTGTAAATTCAGTACACAACGTTTGAAATGTTTTGACATGTGTTAGAGAATCACCTTTTCCATTATAAAGTTCCAACTAAGGGACCTCAACATGCTTAGGTGGCAAGGATTTAACAATATCAAGAGAAAGTGGGCTCGCAACATCAAATGTGAGCACACTAAACTTAGATTGATTCATGGAAGCAATTTGTTGTTGTAAGGAAGGCACGGTTTGAGAAAGATTGTTAATGGTCACTTCAGTAGAAGAATTGATGTTAGACATGGTTGATTGAGAAGATGGTGTGATGTTATTGAAAGAAGGCATTGATTGAGAATAAGATGGTGGGACATTATGATAAGTAGGCATAGGTGATGATTGATTAGGAAATGGGACACTTAAATGAGGAATAAAATTGTTGAATGAATTGCCCCCTTGTGTCACATTGATTGGTTGAGGGATAATAGGAATGCTTATTGAAGACATAGGTAAAGATGGAGGATTAAATGAAGAAGAGGGATTGCCGCCATGACTAATTGTTGTAGGAATGACATTTTGAGTTGAAGTAGCCATTATGTTTGAGGTAAAAGTAGGAACACTAGTCATAGGAGTAGTCAAAGGAATAGAAGAATTGATTTGTGTTGAAGGTTGTGAATAACCTAGGTTTTTGGCACAACTCTTTATAGGCATGGCATTAGAATCAACAATATGAGCAATGCCATGCAATATATCAATTCCATTCTTATCACTTTGAATCATATGCTTAAGTCCTTCAATCAATGGAAGAGCTTCACTATTAGGGTATTCTTGGGACATCCATTGGTGAAAAATTCAAATTATCAAATTGATTATCCAATTTTGAAAGTTGATATATGGAAACTCTAGTCAAAGCTTCTTCTTCATCATGGGATTCATCAATGGGATAGACAGGGACATGATTAAGCGTTGAAATGTGGTGACTGATCAGCAAAGTACTGTACACTCAGTACGTATCCTCACCGGGGTCCGGGGTCGGGCCGGGCCCCAGGCAGGGGTTTGGGGGCAGCAGCCCCCAAGGAAAGCGGGGGTTCAAGGGCGGGAGCCTCCGAGAAATTTTTTTTTTGCCGTTTTTGTTGTTGAAAACCGACATTGTAATAAAACTCTAAAAAGGCCGACTTTGTTTATTGCCCTAAAAACGCATGTTATAATCGGCTGGGATGCTTAAGGCATTGTAAGGTTGATGTACTTATTTTGCTGGATAATAAGAAAGATTGGACGATTGTGTATGGTGGACGTAACCCATTCTGGGTGAACCACATTAAATCTTTGTGTTATCTCTGTCCTGTTTTATTTCTTTATCTTTTGTATTTAAATCTGCATATAATTGTTAGTTCATATTCACTTCAGATCTGCTTGAAACCCTAACATTAAGATGGGAAGAATTAACATTGTCATCATTAAAAAAGTCACCCAAATTTTGCTCCATCTCCTTGGTAATTAAACCTTGGGAAGCCTTAATTCTAATGATTCATCTAAAGAGGATAGTATAGGTAGGACTAATAGTGGTGAAACTCATGCAATAGAGGGAAAATCCAAAATTTTGAATTATAGGAACAAAGTGTACAAAAATTGAATAATGCAAAATTTGTGAAAATAGTGATTAAACAATTTGAACTTTGTTGAAAGGGGAAAATGACCCAATTTCCAAAAATAATTTTATGATGAGTAAAAGGAAATTGGGATTTAAAATTAGGGTTAATGGGATACCACTTAATTTTAAAATTGACAAAATCAGAATTTTTAAAATCAGGGCAGATTATAATTAATCACTTAACTTTAAACATTTTCTTGAAATTTGAAATGTTGAATTTTGAAGGTATTTTTTATTTTAGAGGGATCAAAAATTGACAAAATCAGCCAATTTTCTGGATTTAATCTATTAAATACAGTCATAACAGTCTCCCGAAATTTTGGGAAAAAAGTCGGGGAGCATGTTGAAAGTGTACACAATCTAATTTTTCAGAAATTTTTAGGGATGAAAGTTATGATGATTTTAAAGCTAACCCCCAAAAATTGGTGGATTTTATGATCTCTAGATAGGTAAAATTAAGGTTTGAATGTGAAAATAGGACCCTATTAGGGTTTTGAGAAAAAAGACGAATTGAATTGGAAATTTGAAAAGGGTCAAACCTAATGGATAGGGACACTTTGAAAAATGTTTAGAAAACTGAAATTTGTTGAAATTGATTGAAATTTGCACAAAATCCAATTAAATTTAAAAATTAGGGTTTTTGGACCTAACCACTTACTTTTTGAAATGTTGACTTTTGAAAAAGGAGGGAAATTGAAACTTTGAATTTTAGGAAAGAGGATAAGTCTGAACAGTCACAAATCTGAAAATTAAATGGAAATTCAATTTTTGCACAAGTTCAAGATGATTTTTGAAAATTAGGGTTTTGACAATTAACTTCTTAATTTTGTGAATTTCATTTGCAAATTGAACAAGACAATGAAGAAATTGAATTTGACAAACAAAACAATTTTCAGATTTAAGACAATAGCAAGCAATTTTTACAAAACACAAGTTCAATTTCAATTTTAAAAATTAGGGTTTTGAATGAATTAACCACTAAGTTTATAGAAAAATTAAACTTGTAAATGAAAAATATGCAATGATTTTCAAAATAAAAAATGTAAGACGTCAATTTCACCAAAATGTGATGTGGTGAAAAGTGAATGATGGGAAGATCAAGAAGAAAGCTTTTCTTCCCTCCAAGGAGAGATGAAAGTTTCACTATGGATTTCCCTTCAATCACTTCATTCACATTACATTTAAAAGAAGGGGGAGGGAGGGGGGGAATTCACTAGATCCAATCTCCTAGGAAAGAGATTGAATGCTAAATGAATTGATAATGGTATGAAAATGACAAGCTAACTCCTCTTTTAAAATGGAAAGATTGTTTGTGTTAAGTGTTTCAAGATTTAGTGTAAAAGTAGAAAAGAACTGATTATAACTTGAAATAAAAGTGTGGGATGAAGTTGTGCACCTAGATTTGGCTATAATATGTCAAGACGAACCTGCTCTGTGAATTTAAGAAAAAGTCATCAAGACTATGTTGAAAGTGCACACGGTCCTCTAAAAAATCCGTGAAACGAAAAGGGTTTTTCCGCCTCTGTAAATAGAGTCCAAATTTGCAAAAATAGTTGTGCACCTGCAACCCACACACAAAAAAGAGAGGAAAAGGGGTTGGGATTGGGGTTTGCCTTCAGGTCAAACCCCAGTTTTGGAATTAACCAAATGATGAAAAATAGTACTTCCAAGTAAATGTAAATGAAAAAATGAAATGTAATTCACCTCAAGTGAAGATTCAATAGGAATGTAGATATAATTTCTTGTGTGGAATTGAATGATGAAAGATATCTCCTCTTCAATGGTTGAATCCTTGACTTGAATGCAACACCTAGCCTTGAAGGGAGACTTGAGAATGTTCAATGCTTAGAAGGAATGCTTGAATGCTTGAACTTATTCCAACTTTTCACCTTATCCAACTTATGCAAATGGGAGGGCAAATGTGACATATATATTCGTGAATTCAGGTTATTGGACTGATTTTTCGTCATAGGCCGACATAGGGAAAGTTTTCCCACTTTAATCACAAAGTTCAATGCATTGTTGGAATGAAGGGGCCCCAAGATAGGGTAGAGACAGGGGCACCACTCCCCTATCCTACCCTTAACTAAGGATAAGAAGCAGGTTCAAGCAATGTAGAGGGTAGAAAAAGGTACAATTTTTTAGGGATGAGCAAGTCTTGGGTCTTCGATCAGGCTTGGGGATTCAATTCACCAATGTGAAGACCCTAATGTGGTCAAAAATTGCAAGGGTCACAATTTTATGACACTACAATAATATCTCTAAAATAAAAACCACCACCAAATAGAGAAAAACCAATTTAAGTAATTCAAAGAAATTAGAAACTTTCTCTCAAGGAAATTTTTTTTTTTTTTTTGAAAAAAGGGGGTAAAGATTTATTCAGAAATCAAAGAATTACAAAGAAGAGGCCTTAGGCCCACCAAGACAACAACAAAAACTAAAAGGATCCTAAAGGAACCACCAACACCACCACTACAAAGTCCAGTGACCATAGCAATAGATCCGACTGTCGGATTTCCAATGATAATACCTTTCAGAAAGCCCTCAGAAAGATGATGCTCCACAAAGTAGAGCCAAAGGCCAGCTGCTTTGGAATTACACAAAAAACTAGGCTCATCCGGAGCCTCAAAGGGCCTCAAAAATGACAATGAAAAAGAACCAAACATAAAAGGGAAATGGATCCTACACCATAGGGTGCTCTTGCATCATCTTGTCTCAAGCATTAACTTGTCTAAAGTTTCAAGATAATCATGAGGTGTACCATCTCCTCCACTGAAATCCCAACCATCAACATGCTCTGAAGCCCACTTGGCCAAACAATCAGCCACTCTATTCCACTCCCTGGGAATATGACAAAAGGAGACAAATTCCAATGTGTTACACATTTGTAAAATTTATCTGACCACAGAAGCTAATTACCAACTCACATCATTCAAATTTTATTTGTTCAACATGTCCACAACAATATGAGAGTTTGACTCACAAATAATCTTCCTCCATCCTAAAGAACAACCTTGCTCAATAACAATCTTAATAGCTAGGGCCTTCATAAGATTGTTGGAGTGTTGCCCTGTATAAATAGAGAAGAAAAAAATTGCACAACCATCATCACCTCTACCTATACCTCCAATACCTGCACGTCCAGGATTCCCACGGGAAGAGCCATCAGTATTATTTTTTAAGATTCCCATAGGAGGGGGAATCCACCTTCCATCTCTACTTATTCGCTGCTTTGCATGACGAGATCTATTACCAGTAGTACAATCCATTTTAATGTTTTCCAATTGCAGATTCCTTACAATAGCATAATCACCCAGATCAACATTTTCAGACAAATTGTATTTAATTGAGATTGTCTCCTGAAGCCTATTAACTATCTTCTACCATAGCTGAGAACTCCCTATATGTGAATCACAAAAGATCGTTTGATTCCTTTCCAACCATAAATTCCAGATAATAAGAGCTGGCCCAATAGCCCAGGCCACTTGAAGAAAAGAGGTCTTTGCTGGGGGTCTGCCCAAGCTATCCCAAAATTCAATTAAGGAGGTAACATGAAAACAAGCATGTTGCCAAGCCTCCCACCACCTGTGCCAAATATCCCTAGAGAAAGGGCATAGAAAAAACAAGTGAGAACAATCTTCCTCATTATGCATACAAAGATAATAGATAGATGGTCCCTGGAAGCCTCTCTTACGAAGATTCTCCCACATGAGGCATTTCCTCTGAGCAACCAGCCATATGAAGAAATTACATTTCGGCCAAGAAAATCTATTCCAAACCTTCTTCCACTAGGGAACATCCATCAGGCCATGCAATTGCCTATCAAGCTGAGCATAACCTTCAACAACAGAAAACTTGCCTTTTGGATTAGGACCCCAAGCCAGAATATCTCTCTCCTTGAGGGAACTACATAACCTACCCTCCAAGATATTAACCAACACCACACAATCTTCATCTGGACCACCCAAGGGCCATTCAAGAGGATCCTTCCAACAAGTCACCTCAACCTGTCCAATGCGCCTAACCGTTTTAAAATTCTCCACCTTAACCCATCCAACATCAGTGAAAATGTTGGAAAGAGGCTGAAGTTGTGGATAACTAGACAAAATAGGAGGGTGACCATCCCAAGAGTCCTACCAAAAAAGAGCTTCAGAGCCTCTATTACAAATCCAAAAAACACCATCTTTAATAAGTTGGGCACCTTTTTTAAGAGTATCCCAAATACAAGAGCCCCTGCCCACTAAACTAAGACGAGGCAACTCATGATCATTAGCACCAGGGAGATACTTGTGGGTTAAAATATTGGCCCAGTCCTGATCCTAACTATCACACCACCTCCAATATAGCTTAGCCACCAAGGCCTTGCTAACCAAGGTAATAGATCTGAGGCCAAGACCCCCAGCATCTCTCGGTCTACAAATAGAGTCCCATTTAACTAAACTCCACTTAGAAGAAAGAAAACTACTAGACCAAAGAAATTGACGAGAAAGAGCATCAAACTCTCTCACAAAGCTGGAGGGGGGAGCCTACACAAAACACCTATAAATGGGAAGTTCTTGCACCACAGTCTTCAGAAGAATCACTCTTCCAGCAGAGGACAACCACCTATAGGTCCAATGATTAACCTTACAACAAAATTTATCCAAAATTCCTTGCCAAAAATCTCCACGTTGAACCCCCAAATCTAAAGGAATCCCAAGGTACAACAAAGGAAGAGACCCTGTCTGAAATCTGAGGATCTTGGCAATCCTATTCTGAACAAGCTGAGGGGTATTAAAGAAATATATGGACAATTTATCTTCATTAATTTTCTGACCTGAGGCTTTACAATAGATATCCAAAGCTCTCCTGAAATTCACTGCCTCATTGATTCTGGCCCTGCCCATCGAACCTGTGTCATCCACAAACTGAAGATGGGAGTAGGGAGGTAAAGCATTATTCCAACTCCAGCCTTGAATAAGACCATGTCTCACCTGGGAAGTGAGAAATCTGCCAAGACCTTCAGCCATGAGAATAAATAAATAGGGAGATAAAGGGTCCCCTTGCCGAAGCCCTCGCGAAGCGCTAAACAATTTTGAGGGTTCCCCATTAATAAGACCTAAGAAAGAGGTAGAAGTCACACAACTAAGAACCCAATTCACCCACTCTTCTCCAAAACCAAAAGCCAAAAGGATCTTTTGTAAGAAATCCCAACTCACCCTATCATAAGCTTTGGCCATGTCAAGTTTAATAAATATAGCCTTCTCCTTAGAGGAAGCCATCAAATGAATAACCTCCATTGCTATCACAACTCCATCAAGGATCTGTCTTTTGTTAATGAAACCACCTTTCTCCTTAGAAACCAAAGTGTAGAGGAGAGGTTTGAGTCGTTCAGCAATCAATTTAGTGATTATCTTGTAGCCAACATTACATAGAGCAATAGGCCTGTACTGATCCAAGCTATTAGCCCCCTCCTTCTTAGGAATGAGAGCCATGAAGGTAGAATTCATAGATTTGAGCATTTGTTTATTCCTATGAGATTCTTGAACCACATCTAGAAGTTCATACTTTATAATCTCCCAAAATTCTTGAAAAAACTCAATAGGAAACCCGTCAGGGCCAGGGGCCTTTCCTTTTTTCATTTGAAACACAACCCCCTCAAGTTCAAATAGAAAAATGGGGTGCAAGAGAGAATCATTCATTTCAACAAAGACAAGAGGGGGAATACAGTTCAGGATGGCCCTCTCTTCCACCATAGCTTCAGGATCCTCTTTGGTAAACAAATTAGAAAAAAAACTAACAACTTCCATAGCAATTTCTTCTTTAGATGAAAGATGAACCCCTTCAGAAGAAATGAGAGAGGTAATAGAGTTACCATACCTATGAGCCTTAACAAAATTATGAAAAAAAGTAGTGTTTCTATCACCTTCTTGGAGCCAATCCACACGAGACTTTTGTTTCCAAAAAATCTCCTCATGCAACTCCCACTCTTCTAAGTCCTTTAGAGCAAGGGACTTGGTCATACTAAGCTCCATAGTCATCCCTTGATCCCTAATTTGATGCATAGCCTCATCCAGCTTGGATTGAGCTACCATCTTGTGTCTATGTAGGTTCCCAAAACATTGTTTGTTCCACCTCTTCAGCCTATATTTTACATGTTGTAATCTCTTCCCAAAGGAGTACATAGCCCACCCATGGGCAGGCACCCCTTCATACCACCAATCAACCATAAGATCCCTCAATGACTGACCACGAAGCCACATCAATTGAAATTTGAAAGAGGGATTTTTGGAGGTTCTAAAAGATGTAATAGAAAGCTTAATAGGCCAATGATCAGAACCCCTCCAATCAAGAATTTCTGAACTGATGGACCACCTATCATGCACCCAAAAGCAGAAAACCAAAAATCTATCAAGCCTTTTAGAGATAGCCTCAACACCACTCCTCCTATTATTCCATGTAAAGACACCATTAATTGGCTTCACCTCGCTTTTCCTCCAAACTAGTAACTACATTAAAATCTCCAGCCAAAATCTAGGGTAGAAAAGGATCCTGAGCCCAAACAAAATTGATGTGAGCCCAAAGATGAGACTTACCCACAAGATCAGTAGGAGCATAAATATTAGAGAAGAGGCATTTTTCTCCTGTCTCAAAGCTAGAAGCGACCATAGAAATGGAAGACCTGCTAGAAAACCACCACAAAGGGGAAACTTTCCTTGGGTTCCAGAAGCAAGCAACCCCCCCTAAACTACCATGAGAGCTCACTCCCTGCCAAAGGCCCTGGGGCCAGACATGGCAAGCACAACTAGCCAAACCATCCACTGAAAGCTTGGTTTCCTTAATAAAAACAACATTAGGAGACTTAGATTCAATTAATTTGCGAACAACCTTTTATCTAGGGATGTTGTTCAACCCCCTTACATTCCACGAGAGCACAATCATTTATGTGGTTAAGAGAAGTGAGAATCAATGGGCTTTACAGACCCTGACTCAACCAAAGTATCACCAATAAGCTTAACCTTTTCCTGATCCATTTTTCGTCCACTCCTCAAAGGTTTGTCTAAAGAACCCTTTTTGAGGATCTTCTGCTGCAAGCCTAAAACAGGTGGGGCTTTGTTACTCTTCACTAAACTTGAGGCCACATTAGTGGAAGGAGGAGTAGATGCCATCACCATTGCACCTTCAGGGACCTGTGACTCACTAAGATCTCTGTTGTCTTGAACATGGGAAGGCAAATCCGTAACCATTTGAACATCCTGTTGATTCTCCAAAGATAGGGTTCGACCCTCTTTCTTGGAATCCCCATTGAGCACCTCATGCTGGAATCGGGTACCCAAGGACATCTCAATTGGAACTCCTTCCTCTTGGATCAAATCCTCTAGAACCTCAAACCTATTTAGGGTGACATCATTTTGCCTATCCAACTAGGTTCTCTTCTTTCCCTTGTCTTTATTTTGAGGTTTCATAGGAATGAAGCCATCCTTATCAACAGGACCATTAGGCATATGGGCTTTCCCCTTATCTTCCCCCAGAATAGAGTGAGGAGAATCGGAAACAACCAGTTTAGAAGATTTATTTCTGGGGCATCTCCACTGTAAATGACCATATTCATGACAAATTTTGCATCTAAATGGTAGGGTTGTTAGGGTTTCAGGCAGATCTGAAGCAAATATGAACTAACAATTATATGCAGATTTAAATACAAAAGATAAAGAAATAAAATAGGACACAAATAACACAGAGATTTAACGTGGTTCACCCAGAATGGGTTATGTCCACCATACACAGTCGTCCAATCTTTCTTATTATCCAACAAAAACAATACATTAACCTTGCAATGCCTTAAGCATCCCAGCTGCTTATAACATGCATTTTTAGGGCAACAAACAAAGTTGGCCTTTTTAGGGTTTTATTACAATGTCGGTTTTCATCAACAAAAAAAATAGAATTTTTTTTTTCTCGGGGGCTGCCGCCCCTGAACCCCCGCAGCGGGCTTTGCCCGCTTTCCTGGGGCCCGACTCAGCCTCAAACCCAAGCGAGAATACATGCTGAGTGTATAGTAATTTTCTGATTAGTCACCACATATCAACAATCTCCCACTTGGAGACTGATACTAGATGACACCACTGTACTTGCAACATCCGCTAGATAAAACACTGGGACTCGACTGGTATAAATTACATAATTATCAATCAAGAAGACCAACAGAAACTGATGAAGAAATCAACTTCTCCTGTGGAACTGCCTTCATAAACATATCAGCAGGATTCTCACTTGTGTGAATCTTCTCAAGCCGTAACTGACCCTCCTCCAAAACAGTCTGGATGAAGTGGTGAGTTCTTTGCAAGATGAATGACACTCTGGCTATCGGTATACAATGGGTGATCCTCCTGTGTCTAACCCAATTCCTCCTAAAAATATTGTAACCAAATCATCTCCTTGCTGGCTTCTGTAGCAACAACATACTCAGCTTCAGTGGTTGAAAGTGCAACAACCTTTTGCAGCCTAGAAATCCAATTGACTGCAGTTCCTCCTATAGTAAAAACATACCCTGTAGTACTCCTCTATAAATCAATATCATCTGCTAGATCAGAGTCAAAAAATCCACTAAGAGCAACATTAGATCCTTTGAAACATAATGCCTTTGTAGTAGTTCCTTTCAGATACCGAAGAATCCATTTCATAGCATTCCAATGTTCCATACTCGGATTACTCATAAACCTACTCACAACTCCTACTGCATGTGCAATATCTGGCCTTGTGCAAACCATTGCATACATCAGACTGCTAATAGCTGATGAATATGGGATGTTAGACATTTTATTTACCTCTTCCTGTGCCTTTGGGCACATCTCCTTAGTCAACTTGAAATGACTAGCCAAAGGTGTACTAACTGCTTTTGCATCCTGCATGTTAAATCTTTTCAACACCTTCTTTATATACTCACTTTGGAACAAATTCAACATTCTATTTTTCCTATCCCATGTAATCCTCATACCGAGAATTTGCTTAGCTGCACCCAAATCCTTCATAGCAAATGACCTGGCTAATTTTTGTTTAAGATCATTTATGTGTTGCATGTTAAACCCAGCAACAAGCATGTCATCAACATAGAGCAACAAGATAATATAACTGCCATTATCCAATCTCTTAAAATATACACAATGATTAGAATGACATCTATGATAACCGTGTTTAGCCATGAAACTATCAAATTTTAAATACCATTATCGGGGTGCTTGCTTTAGGCCATACAAACTTTTCTTCAACCTGCACACCAAGTTCTCCTTACCTTTGACCTCATATCCTTGTGGTTGCAACATGTAAATTTCCTCCTCCAAATCTCCATTGAGAAAAGTTGTTTTGACATCTAATTGTTCAAGATGTAAATCATCTATAGCCACAAGACTAAGTACAGTTCTAATTGAAGTCATTTTTACAACCGGAGAAAATATTTCATCATAATCTATTCCCTTTTTTTGTGCAAAACCTTTTACCACAAGTCTGGCCTTATATCTTTTCTGACCTCCTTCCTCCTCCTTTAGTCGATAAACCCATTTGTTAGGCAAGGCTCTTTTTTTTGCAGGTAAAGGGACTAAGTCCCAAGTCTTATTTTTCATCAAGGAGTCCATCTCCTCTTTCATGCCTAGCTCCCATTGTTGTTTGGCATCCACCTGCATTGCTTCTTCATATTCTTTTGGTTCACCAGAATCAGTTAATAATATAGAATACAAAGAAGGAGAAAAACTTTTAGGGGGTCTACTTGACCTCATAGAACATCTAACACTTGTAGGAGTTTGTGGGACAATCTGTTGTTGCTGAGCATCAGGTACCTGTGGCATTTCATTTTCAGGAATCTCATCCAACACCACATATTCTTGTTTGTCCTATTCATGCTTCTTTTCCTACATCTGTTCTTTATACATAACCTTCTCATTGAATATAACATCTCTACTTCTAATTATTTTCTTATTTTCAAAATCCCATAACCGATAGCCATATTCATCTATCCCATATCTAATGAAGGTACATTTCTGAGATTTAGCATCAAGCTTGGTTCTGTTTTCTTTATCAACATGGACAAAAGCTTCACAACCAAAAGTTTTCAGAAAAGAATAATTTACCTTTTTACCAGTCCATGCCTCCTCTGGAATACCACCATCTAAAGGGGTTGAAGGTCCTCTATTTATCAAATAGATAGTAGTATGTATAGCATCTGCCCAAAAATGTAAGGGCAATCCAACATGCAATCTCATGCTCCTCGCGTGTTCCATGATAGTCCTATTCATTCTCTCTGACACACCATTTTCCTATGGAGTTCCTAGAACTGTCTTCTACTTTTGAATCCCATTTTAGGAGCAGTAATATTCAAATGCTTTGCTGCAATACTCACCTCCATTATCTGAACTAAGACACTTCAACTTTTTTCCTATCTCATTTTCAACCAAAGCTTTCCATTTCTTAAAAGTTTCAAAAACATCTGATTTTTGTTTTTGGAAATATACCCATGTTTTTTTGGTTGAGTCATCAATAAAAATAACATAATAACAAGAGCCACCAAGAGATGATATCTGAGCCGGTCCCCATACATCTAAATGTACAAGCTCTAACTTCTCACTCTTCTTCTCTTTCCCAACCTTGAGAAATCTGACTCTTTTCTGTTTACCATAAACACAGTTTTCACAGAACTCTAAATCAATCTTCTTTAGTCCTGGCAAAATATTTTTGGAGTGAAGGGTTTTCATCCCTTTCTCACTCATGTGCCCAAGCCTATGGTGCCACATTATCAAATCTATTCTTGCAACATCTATTGTTGTTGTCCCTGCAGTAACTTTATCTATAGCAGCTAGGGTAGATTAAGTGTTACCAGTACACAGATATAATGTGCCTACCTTCACACCTTTAGCTACTACTAATGATCCTTTAGTGACCTTCCACATACTATTTGAGAAGGTAACTATGCAACCTTCACTACCTAGTTGCCCTGCAGAAATTAAATTTCTTTTTAAATTAGGAACATGTTTTACCTCCTACAGAAACCAGTCATTTCCATTCTGCAACTTGAACTTTATCTTTCCTTTTCCAACAATTTGACAAGGCTCATCATCACCCAAATATACCTATCCAAAATCACCTTGAACATAATCTAGAAAATATTTTCTATGGGTTGTAGCATGAAATGAAGCCCCATAATCTATTACCCAGGAATCATTAACATTATCCAAACATAAGATTAAAGCATCTTGTAAAGTATTACTTGCAATAATATCTTCCTTACTGTCATTTTCATTTTTGTCTCCTTCTTTGTTTTTTTGAGACCAACAGTCTTTCTTTAGATGAACAGGCTTTCTGCAGTACCAGCAATCTTTCTTTCCTCTAGATTGAGAGCGTCCTTTCTTTGACTTCCCTCGTGACTTCTCATTCCCAGGGCCTTTTCCTCTTTCTTTTGATCTTCCTTTGTTCTCCACATTCAAAACACTACCCGATGATGTTGGAGTCTCACTTGTGCTTTTCCTCGCTTAGGATAACACCAACAATATCATCAAATATCAAAGTATTTTTACCAGAGACATAGTTACTTAAAGCCATAACCAAGCTATTCCAACTTTCTGGCAAAGAACATAAAATCAAGAGAGCCCTAACCTCTTCTGCAAAAGTAATTTTTACCAAAGACAATTGACTGGTAATTGTATTAAATTTATTTAAGTGCTTCGCTATAGATCCAACCTCACTCATTTTCAAATTAAATAAATGCTTCATAAGAAATACCTTATTCAAAGCTGAGGGTTTCTCATACAACTTAGCCAATGTCGCCATCAAATCTATAGTCATCTTTGCTTCTGTTATATTGAAAGCTACAGATGATGCAAGGCACAATCAAATGGATCCTAGTGCCTTTCTATCTAAAATGTCCCACTCTTCATCTGACATTGTGGTCACTTTCTTTGCCTTTCCTTTCAATGGCTGCCACAAATCCTTTTGATACAGGTAATCCTCCATCTGCATTTTCCATAACTGATAATTCTGGCCATTAAACTTTTTGATCTTGAATTTGGAATCTTCCATTGCTCCCATTCAAATATGAAAGTCCTGCCAATTTACAGAAAACCTCGCTTTGATACCAATTGTTAGGGTTTCAAGTAGATCCGAAGCAAATATGAATTAACAATTATATGTAGATTTAAATACAAAAGATAAAGAAATAAAACAGGACACAAATAACATAGAGATTTAACGTGGTTCACCTAGAATGAGTTACATCCACCATACATAGCCGTCCAATCTTTCTTATTATCTAGCAAAAACAATACATTAACCTTGCAATGCCTTAAGCATCCCAGCCGCTTATAACATGCATTTTTAGGGCAACAAACAAAGTTAGCCTTTTTAGGGTTTTATTACAATGTCAGTTTTCATCAACAAAAAAAATAGCAAAAAAAATATTCTTAGGGCCTGCCGCCCCCGAACCCCCGCAGCGGGCTTTGCCCACTTTCCCAGGTCTCGATCGGGCCCCGGACCCCGACGAGAATATGTGCTGAGTGTACAATACTTTGCTGATTAGTCACCACATATCAACAAGGGTCTCATAGTCCAATTGTTGGATCCAAGAAGATGTCCCCAAATAGATTTCCATAGAGTCTGGCAAAGGATTATTTAAATCAACTTCTACACATATGCGAGCACAGGAAATTACCTTTTGATCTTGAGTTTGTGAAGCCAAACCCACAGGTTTACCAAGAAGCAATGAGATCTTCTCTCCAGAACTCCAGTGGAAGCCTTGACAATTGAATTCACACGGGCACACGAGAGGGAAGCTCCTCAGTAGAATTAAAGCCAATATGCCAAGGTTTGATAAAGAGTCCCACCTGGTTGAAAAAATAAGGGCCACCTTCAAAAGCCTTGTTCTTGTCTGTCAGGTTGGAAAAAATAACCAGAAAATAGTTATTGGCTACCATAAGTAGCTTCATGTCTCCTTTAGGATTCCAGACACGATGTGCCAAGACTCTAAAATAGGTATAGAGAGGCGAAGACCGATGAATTTGCATATGAGAGCATGGTTGCACCAATATTCAACATCCTCTGAAATTTGCTCAAGTTGAATAACCAGAATTGGACGATCGTGGGATCTCTCCAAACACCCATTCACCTTTTTCATGTGAAAAGGCTCTTTCAAAGAAGAAATGCCTGCCCTTAATTGGGAATGACCAATGTGTTCCTTTCTACATGCTTGCATCAAAAGAGACGGATCCGCCATATCCAGATCTCCAGAGACCATCTGAGAAGAGGATACTCCTCTATTCTCCATGGATCCAGAGAAAATACCAAAAGAAGAAAAATAAAAGGGGCAAAAAAACCCAACCCCAAAACCCCACAAACCCCAACAACAACCCAGAGTAGAAAAAATAGAAAAGGGTTGCAAAAAAACCCTACGGCAGCCCAAAAAACCCATCCATGGGCAAGCAAAAGATGACCCCTAGCAAGCAAGAACTCCCCCCCCCCACCACCCCCCTGAACGAAGCAAGCAAAGCGCAAATCATAGGCTAGGGCACTTCGGCCCTAGCATGACATCCACACACATGCAGAGCCATCTTAAGATAAAAATATTAACTTACCATCAAGGAAAAAGTTGTTATTCTTAAAGGTAAGACTAAATTATTATTGTTATATTATTTTCTATTGTTGTAATTATCCAACAATCTCCACTTTCACAATGACTTACTTGATACTTTCCCATTCCCATTCATCACATTTTTTGTAAGCTAAGAGAACACAAAATCCACCTCACCTTCTCTAATAGTATTGGTTTAGTAAACATATCTACACAAATTTCTTGTGTATGAAGTTTCTTAAGAGTTACTCCATGTTCATCAATAACTTGTCTTACAAAACGGTACTTAATTTTAATATGCGTGATCCTACTGTGGTAAGCTATGTTTTAAACCAAATAAATATCACTTTGACTATCACAAAATATAATCACTTTGTCTTGCAGTTTCCATACTCACCCAAAAGACCCTTTAACCAAATTGTCTCTTTACATGTATGTGAGATAACCATATACTTCTCCTTAGTTGTGGATACAGAAACTATTTCTTGAAGCTTTGACATTTAACAAATAGGTCCACCCATAAGAGTAAAGACGTAACCTAAAGTAGATCTCCTTTTGTCCAAATCACCTATAAAATTCAAATCAATATAACCACACACCAAATCACTAAATCATTATAGGTGATACAATAATCACTTGTACCTCTAAGATATTGAAAAACCCATTTCACTTCTACCTAGTTCTTTTTACTTGGATTTGTCATGTATCTACCAACATCATCAATTGCATATGAAATATTTGGTGTTGTAAATACCATTGCATATATTAAACTTCCTAATGCATTAGAATATGGTACACAAGACATATAATCCTTTTCTTCTTTGTTAGTAGGACATTAAATTAAAAAAAAAATGGGAAGCTAATTTTGCATAAAAAATCTTATGAGGATCTTCTCCACATATTTCCATTGTGATAGACAAATATTACCATATTCCTTGTCTCTATATATTTTTATGCCTATTTTTTTTTTGCTACTTGTAGGTCTTTCATGTCAAATATCCTAGACAACTAAGCCTTTAACTTATTAATTTCAATCCTGCATTTAATGGCAACAAGCATATCATCAACATATAGCACCAACATAATGAATAACTATTTTTTAAACTTTAAAAGTAAACACAATGGTCATACTCATTTCTTGTGAAGTCTTGGCTCATTGTGAAGGAATCAAATAGTTCGTATCATTTCCTGGGTGACGACATGTACAATGACCTCTTGAGTTTGCAAATAAATTTTCTATTGTGATCTTGAACAAGCCCTTTTGGTTGTATGATAAATATCTCCTCTTCCAAATCTCTATGTAAATTTTTTTTTTTAACATCTAGCCTCTCTAACACAAGATTAGGTATTGCAACCAATGCTAATACAAACTAAATAGAAACAAGCTTGTACCTTTCAATTTTATCATCAACACCCTTCTCCAATTTGTAGATCCATTTTGCAACCAACAAATTTGCTACCCGTTAGAATTTCTACCAAGTCCCATGTTTTATTCTTCTCTTAGGCATCCATTTCATCTTTCATTTCTACTTTCTATTTAGCACTTTTAGTGCCATCAATTGCTTCTTGATAACAACTTGGTTCCCATCATTAGAAATCAAAGCAACAAATGAAACAATTTAATCATCTTACCTTTTAGGAGGATTTCTAACTCATGTAGATCTCTTTAGAGATGGTTGTTGTATTTTGTATTTTCCTTTATATTTTATACATCCACATATTCATTTTATGAAGCTTATTCCTACTCTCTATCATTTGTAGATGAATGATTTTCTACCTAAATTTGTTGATATTGTAGTACGTGGTTTTGTTCCAAATCAATTTCTACAATGTCTGATTTATTAGAGAAGATTGAAAAAAAATACATCTTTTCCAATGACGATTTTGTGGGTAGGAGGATCCCACAATCTATATCCATTAACTCCATCACCACAACAAACAAAAATATATTTCTTAGATTTGGGTCTAATTTAAAATACTGATATTTAGAAATAAGAGCATATGCCTCACAACAAATCGAAATTAAATTTAAATAGTCATACGAATGACTTGTCTATGTACCTCTTTAGGAATATTACAATATATTGCAACCAATGGTGACCAATATACTAGATAGCATTTTGTGTTAACTACTTCTGCCCACAACTCTTTCTCAAACATGGCATTATAGAGCATGCTCCTTTCTCTCTCTAGAAGTGTCATGTTCATGAGTTAGATATTAGTACTTTATTTAAAATAAAATACTAATATCTAACTCATTCCTAATCTTTTTTTTACAAATTATTCAAATGGGCTCACAAGTTGTGTAGAAATAATTATTTTGTATGGAAGATCCGAATAAAGGCAGAATTCATGGCTAGGAAGTCATGGGAAATTTTGGATGGTAAGGAAAAACAACCTACAAGATAGAATTATAAACCCTTATCTCATTATTTCTTTTAATAATAGATCACAAGAAGCATAGGCAATTTTATTAAGAAGTATAGAAGATGAATTTCTATTACACATTGGGAGTACAATTGTTAGAATCTATGCATTAAGGATCTAGGATTTCAAAAATAATTAAATTAATTTTAGAATTATTTACAACTTCCATGAAACGGGATGCAAAAATAATAAATTATCTTTCTATAAAAAATATCAAGTCTCAATTGGATGGATGCAAATGTGATATAATAAAAGATAAACTTTTATATTTTATAATACAAATAAACATCCATGAAATATTTAGAAATTTTATTTCTATTTTAAACTCTGTATCAAAATGAAGATGATCTCCCTAATTTATTGACACTCTTTGCTCTTCTTATTCAAGAAGAACAAGTAATATCAAACTTTGATTCTAAAGAGAAAGCCTTAGAAAAAAAATAACAAATCATATATACAAAAAAAATAAAGATAATATCTCCAAATCACTTCACCATTCTAAAAAATTTCACAAAATTAGCCAAACCAACCAATTAAAGTGTCTTCACTATGGTAAACTATTCCACCCTAAAATATTTTATTTTTTTCTTTTAAATAAACTCACTAGTATTCAAAATAAAAATGACATCATAATAATCAAAATAATAATTGGCTTCATAAAAATCAAAATTATAAATCTAACACACATCAAAACCAAAATGAGGGTATTGCACTTTATATTCTTTATCTACATTGATTAATGATGAATGGATTCTTGATAGTGGAGCATCTAGACATATGACATACATGTATGATGTTTTATTTGATGTAGAACCTTGTAATGAAAATATATATTTCAGAGATAATTATGTAATTAAAGCTTAAGGATTGGGTAAATTTAGACTTTTCAATGATACCATTGGAAATGCATTATTTGTTCCAAGTTTAAGGAGAAATTTGCTACCATGTTCTCAACTTACCCAAGATAATTTTAAAATCTCTTACAAAAGATAAATGACACATTAAATATCAAAATAAAACAATTGTTGTAGGAAGGTATTAAGAAAGATGGACCTTTTTTATTTTTTAGACTACTTCAAATGAAAATTGCTTATCTACACAAATAAAAAATAAAACATAAGTATGACATGAAAGATCATAACATCTTAACATTATGAGCTTAAATGAAATGTCTTGTCATAATCTTGTAATTGGATTACCAAAAGTTGAGAATGAATTAGAATCTTGTAAAGGTTGTCTCTTTAGTAAAAAACATATACAACTCTTTAACAATTTTTTCTAAGCCAAATTTTTCTTAGCTTTCACTTCTTCAACAATTCTCTTCTTAAACCGCTTGATGTATTTGTTTTCACAATACAATTATTCAACTAAATCTACCTCATCATCATCATTATTTTCAAACTTCATTCGTGTATCATCTTCAATAGGCTTCATAGCAATGAATAGGTTTTTTTCTCCTTCACTAGTAGAATCGCCTTGATCTTCCTCATCATTAGATGAACAACTTTCTACATTTATAAAAAAGATTTAATGATTCCTCTAAAATGTATACTTCTTAAAAATGTATCATTTCCCATTCTTTTGACCTTTGTTGTTAGAGTCTTTGTATTGACACTTGGACATTAAATGTCCTACTTCACTACAATTATAAAATTTGAAAGGAAAGTAAACTTTATACTTTTAAGAACCTCTCTGCAAATTTCTAACAATATTCACCTCATTCAGATCTAATGCATGATCTAAATATGAAACTTCTTGGTTCTTGGACTCTTCTAAAACTTCATTTTTACTTGAGAATTTTCAACATCAATTCTCAACTCATAAGAAGGTAATATTCCATGCAATTCATCTATCATTAATTTATCTAAATCTTTAGCTTCTTTAATAACATATAATTTTGCATCAAATCTTGGGGGTGTTCAAGATTGTTGTAAGTATGCTGCAAATATGTGCTTGAGTGATATCTTAGAGATGTGTTGTCATTGATGTTGACATATTTCTCTATCTGTGATAGTGATACAGTGAAATTCAGTGTGTTGATTTGTTCAAGGTAATCAATATGATGAAGATGAGAGTTTATTAAACGGTTTGTACAAGGTTGTTTGTAGATGATTTAGTTCAAGTTTTAGAGGTCCGTATGAAGATTTGATTGAGTTATGGATCTAAGTTGTGGCTAGTTTTTTAGTTGTTCAATGGTGGCAGGGTGTCGGTATTTTGATCTGCATTGCTCCACATTATAATATCTTGATCTACAAATTTGGAGGAATTTTTGGGACATTGATGTGTATCTTCAATTCAAGTGGTTAGTAGTTTTGTACTTTGCAAGTTATTTTTCAAGGTTGATAGTCATTGCAGTTAGTGTTCTTGAAGTTCAATATGATGATGTTGATGATACTAGTAATTTGTGTTAGTGTGGATGTTGCAGTGGTAATTCATGATGCTTGTGGATGTTTCTGGATCATGTGCCTTTTGTGTTGGTGGTCTACATTGATCGTTGAGCTCATAATTGATGTTTTTCTTTCGATCTGTTAATGTTCTTCATGTTTTTGGCCGACTGGATGCTTGTAATGTGTTACAGATGTTTGATACATAATTCTTGGAGGTGTTTCATATTCGAGGTGGAATATTTGGGTATGTTCTATGTCTTAGCCAATATTTCTTTGTCCGCATGTGATATTGTATCGTGTGTGGTTATATTTTTTTAATTAGGTGGTGAGTGTTGAGTTGACCTTGTTGATCTTTCCAAGGTTGATGCCATGTATAAATAAATGTAATATCTTTGTATTTGAGTGTGTTGTGGATGAGATTGAGTATGTATGTGCGCTGAATGTATTAATCTTTCAAAGGAAGAGAAGAAGTGTGAAGAAAAAGGAAGTTGTTTTGTTCTTAATCAACACTATAACTAGACATTAAGGAGATGCCTTTTTCTAGTTAATTACTTCTAGATGTGATCCTAATATGTTTGTAAGGTAGTGATTCTTCCTTGGATTGTAGCCCTTTTGTTTTTGAGCAGTGATCTCTAGGAATTGTGACTTAATGCATGTACATTCCCCATTGTAATACTTCTATACTTCTAATAGTGTATGTATACTCATATGGTGGGTGTGTTCCCATCGTGGTTTTTCCCTTGATCAGGTTTTCCACATCAAAAATCTTGGTGTTATGTGTGTTCATGATGTGTTGTTGACTCATGCTTTCATGCTTAATTATTAAATCTTAGAATAAGTTTAAGTTGTGTGAGTTTTTGAGAAAACTGATTCACCCTCCCTCTTAGTTTTCTGCCTAGTATCAAAGTTATTTTCATCAATTGGTATTAGAGTAGGTTCCTCATGAGAAGCTTAACTACTCGAGGTGATTCGGGATGGCGACTTACAAGAAGGACAATCTGAGATATGATGGTATTAACTACTCTCTTTGGAAGAGTCACATGAAGTGTCATCTGAGATGCATTGGCCAACCTTACTAGACTATTAAAAAAACAAGTATACTATTCTTGCAAATGGTCCTTCAACTCCGGATGAGATAAAGGAATTTGAATGAAATATTAGGGCTAAGGAAGCATTGTTGAGTGCTCTTATTGACTTTGAGATGACAAATGTTATGGAATTACAAACTGCTCATGAGATATGGAAGAAGGTGGAAACCATGTATGAAGGAGACAGTTATGTAAAGATTGCTAAGTTGTAGAACCTAAAAGTAAAGTATGAGATGTTGAAAATGGGTAAAGATGAGAACATCACTTCTTTCATGCAAAAGGTGAATGAACTTGTGTGCAATATCAAATGTGCTAGTTGAAAGTTGGAAGAATAAGAGATTGTTACTAAAGTGCTCAGATCTTTACTTGCATCCTACAAACATAAAGTTGCTTCTATTGAGGAGATCTGGACTATGACAGATATAACCAGAGACATGTTGATTGATAAGCTTTCAGCCTTTGAATTGAGTGAGTTTGGTGATTTTCTTACTAATGTAGAATCTACATTCAAAGCCAGTGTTTCCTGAAAGGATAAGAAGAGATATGATCTCGAAGAAAGTTCTTCAAGGTGGATGTCCAAATATGAGAAGGAGAGGAAGGAAATTGAAGAAGAGCAAGAGCTTGAGGAGCTTGGAGAATTTATTTCCAAGAGATTGCCCAAAGGATTCGATAAGTATGAAGGAAAATTGTCTCTTAAATGCTTTTCTTACAATAAGATGGGTCATTTTGCTTCAAGGCATCCGGAGAGTTCCTAGAAAAACTTTCAAGCCTAAATTTTAGAAAAGGTGTTATTATGTTGTTGATGGTGTGTCAAATGATGAATCAGATAAAGGAAATACAAGTGATAAATGTATACACTTAAAAATGGTCTGAAGATAATTAATTAAATACACAATTATTTAATTAATCCCCCTTCCCAATTAATTAAATTCACAAGCAATTTGATTAATTTCCCCTTTCATATACTTATAAATAAATCTAAGGATTTATTTATTAAGTTCATTTCATAATTCCTTTTGATTAATTAATCTAAATTAATTAATCCTCCCCCCATTTAAAATTCACTCTTCTAATCTCATAATTAGTTAAAACAAATCAAATCATGATTTGTTGAGATTAATTATCTTTTTCTAAATATTTGAATTTCTAAATTCAAATGAGCACATGGCTCCTAACTTTTAACCACCACCTAACCTAACCCATTATATCTAATACTAGGGTCTAACTAACCCTATCCTCTTGCACATCCTAACCTCTTTTATCCTAACCTCTTATGGGTTGGATATTCTCCCCTTGAGATGCATAGCACTTTTGCCATGTCTCCTCCCTTGGACACTTGCCCTCTCATGAGAAAATCTTCTTGACACTTATCACCATAGAGATGACAAGTGTCCCTTCCTCCAACCTCTTCTCCAACTTCCTCAATCTTGGCCCTTGTTATCTTCAGATCAAATCTGGATAGTCAATTCCTGCCACCTCAGCTTTGGCCTTGGAATTCCTATAAATACCCCTCATTTTGGAGCAATAAGGATCCCTTGCATTCCTAGTTTTTGCATTGTTATTATAGGCATTTTACATCATATCATCTAGAATTAATTGTTGATTAGATTAATCATAGTTCATTTTCATATTAATCTAGTTTCATTAAATCAATCATGTAGCTTGAATAGATCATTCTAGCTAAATCATTCATCAATCATCATGCATTTCATACAGTTTACATAATTAATCATGAAGTAGCTACTCAACTCTTGAGTTGCCACTTTGGAGGTTATTGCTCTGCTGAGAGCCAACAATTCTTCAACCTTAAAGGTCCTCAAGAATAGAGGAAGATGGGACATTTGAAATGAGGCTATGGGTCTACATCTCTAATTAGCTTTCGTATTTGCTTCCTACTTATGTTTTATTGTCTCATCTATGTTTATGCTTTCTTTCAATTTACCATATTTTTAGCATCACATTAATTGGCACCCACCGTGGGGCCTAGCCCCTTTGATCTTTAACAAGTTTGCTTGCAGGAAATCTCATTGACAGGTTGATTAGCTATTTTGGTGTGCAGATTAGCTCTCTCAGGCTCCCGATTTGCGTTCTTGATCTCCATTGTAGCATCCCAACACCTCAAATGGTGTTTATGGGAGATTTCTCAACTCTATTTTTATGTTTTTCCATGATTTATCATTTTTAGTCTATACCTTAGCTTTTTTGGTGTGTCTTGTAGCATTTCTGGTCTATTTGATAGTGTTCTTAGTCGGTTTAGCAACATTCTTGGTCCATTTGGTAGCGTTCTCAGTTGATTAAGCAGTGTTCTTGGTGTTCAGAATAGCATTTTTGGTTAATTGGATGGCGTTCTTGGTCCATTTGATAGCGTTCTTGGTCAATTTGATAGCATTTTCAATTTTTCATGGTTTTTTCTAATGTTGTATTCTGCATTTCTTATTTCTACTTCTGGACTGTCATTTTCCTGAACCTAAGTTGCAATTTGTTGGTTTTGTAGGTACTTATTTCGCTGTGAAAGACTAGAGTTATAAATCCTTTCGTCTTCAAATATTGCACTATAAACTACTAACTTTGTTTGCAGTCGCAGGATTTTGCACTTATTTTTGATAAATTAGGCACATAGACTAATTACAATGGAAATGAACAAACATGTCTTATGTGTTTTTGATGATAGGTGAGTATTCTCTCACCTTTCTTAGGTGATCAAAAAGCAAGACTCATCTTTTCTTTTCAATAGTGCATATATTTAGTGGGCTAGCCCTCCCGAGGAGCCTATAAGGCCAAAGCCATTAAGGGTGGTGAGAGGGGAATGACCCAAGTGGGAATAGATAACACCAAGAACTCCAACCCACTATAAAATAAACGCGATTTGATGAAAATCAAGTCAACAGAAGTGCTTAGGAATAGCTCTCCTTCATACCTTTGGGTATATCAAACCTTGGTTTTCAAGGCTGGGAGACCTCTTAATTTTAGTTTATACCCTGACGCGCTGAACGGATACCTTACTAGTTCCAATTAAAATTAGAAGCTACCCAGTTTACCTCTGAATATTATTAAATTATTAGTGCATGGAGGGGGAAGAATCTCTCCTTAAGACACTCACCATATGTCTCTCTTGAGCGTATGTGCAAACTCCCCTTTTGAGACCTTATTGCTAGGTTCATAATGGGACTCCACTAGCTCTCGCAAAGGCAAAAGCATGAGCACCCTTTAGGGGATGACAAGGTTGTGTGAGCTGACAGGGTACCAAGTGTGGGCTAAGAACTAATAATGAAGCCAATCTTCTTAGGATATACTGAATGATGTGTTTTCAATTGTTCAAAACCCATGAAAACTTGGGCTTTCTTTCAAGCTTCTTTAACATACACTTTATGTGTCCTTTGGGACAAAAATACAATCTGAATTCTATGTTTGTTAGTCAAGTCAAGATATCATCCATTGACATACAACAAAAATTGCAAAATCAAACTTCCAATTGTTAAATTTACAAGTTCCACAGAAAATTAGCTCTCATGGTTCAAACAGTAGCTCTCATGGACCAAATAGTAGCTCTCACAGTCCAAATAATCACTCTTTCGGTCCAAACAGTCACTCTTTCAGTCCAAACAATAGCTCTCACAATCCAAACAGTCACTCTTTCGGTCCAAATAGTAGGTCTCACAGTCCAAAAAGTTGCTCTCACAATCCAATCAGTAGATCTCACGGTCCAAATAGTAGTTCTCATGGTCCAAATGTCAACTCTCTTGGTATGAATGTTAGCTTTTTCATATTTCAACATTAACTCTCCAAGGTTGAGCTTGTTAGGTATAAGCATCAATTTTCTCGATCTAAACATCAACTCTTGGAGTCAAAACAACCATTGTCTAAGTTCCAACATCATTATTTTAAACAACAGAGTTTTTGGTCTAAACAACAGAGTTTCTAGTCCAAACACTGGCTCTCTTGGTCTCAACAGCAGAGTTCTTGGTCTAAAAAGTAGAGTTTCTTGTCTAAACAACAGAGTTTATAGTCTAAACAACAACTCTCTTGGTCTAAACAATAGAGTTCCTGGTCTAAACAATAGAGTTCTTGGTCTAAACAACAGAGTTCTTGGTCTAAACAGTAGCTCTTCTAGTCTAATCGTCAACTCTCTTGGTCTAAATGTCAGCAGTCTTGGTGTAAGCAACAACTCTTTTGGATTGAATGTTAAATTGCTCATGTTTCAACACTAGATCTCCTAGTATGCACTTGCTAGGTCTAAACATCAGTCATCTGAGTTTGAAAATAAAAAAGTTGGGTCAAAATAGCAATATTCTAAGTTCCAACACCAAATTTGTTGAGTCTAAACATCATTGTTTTGAACTTTAGAGTCATTGCATTGTAGAATAGTGTTTATCGTTTGTCCCTCAGCATTTCTGGTCATTTTGTTAGCATTTCTAGTCAGTATAGTAGAGTTCTTGGTTAGTTTGTTAGCGTTTCTGGTCAGTGTAGTAGTGTTTTTGGTCTGTTCCTTAGCATTTTTGGTCAGTTTGTCAACATTTCTGGTTATTATAGAAGCATTTTTGGTCATTTTGTTAGCGTTTCTGGTAAACTGCACCAAAATCAGAAAACAAAAACAACCCATTTCTCAGATGGTCAAACATAGAGACTAGGTCATCTTCTCAGGTCACTCAGTCAGGTTATCTTATGTCAAAATAGATTCAAGACTAGACACACTAAGGTTCTCAAGTATTCATCTCCAACAAGTTCAACATCTAAGATCTTAAAGTGTAACATCACATTTTCTTTGATAAACCGATCATTCAAACATAGTTTCTCATCAAGATCTATCATCCTTTATCATGAAACTATAATGCTTGATCAGATTAACCTTTTTCTCTATCATAGGATATATCATTCCTATTGAACTTAGTCATATCAAAAATCACAAAATTTGTACTCCAAACTAAGATCGAAAAACTTGCAAACTGACAAATACTTGAATGACCATTTCATGTCTTATCAATCTATCATATTTACCTCAACAATTGATCACTTATTATGACACATTATAGAATATTTAAACCTCACAAAACATTCAGAACATGTGTATGCTTGTTTTAACCAGGGCTCAGAGATGAAAGATTGAAGAAATAGAAATATAAACACTTTGAATGGTTGAAGATCACGAGGAAATGACACACGAAAATGAAATACAAGAAAAAGAGATAACTAATCAACACATCAGAGAAATAAAGCAAGATCCTAAATTTGAAAAATTCATGGAGAAAATATTGGAGGGCAAAAAAGAAAAATACTTCTTAATGTTAGCAAAATTTGGTGCTAAACTTCCCCAAGATTTTGACATGAACAATTTAAGATAAAGGGGGGGATCAGGTGACACTTGTAGTGACAATGAGCAAAATGAAGAAATTTTCAATCACAATATGGATGCCACAATAATTCCATATAATACATGAACTCATGAGGAAACACAAAGAACTCATGATGATACAAGAAGGAAACATGATGATACAAGAAGAGATCATGATCACACAAGAACTCATGATGATACGAGGAGAAATCATGTTGATAATCCTCTCTTATCTCTTGCGCAGCAAATATAAACTCTCCAAATGCAAATCCATGATATACAAAGAGGAACCACTAAGAAGTATTCGCTTCAAGAAATCTATCCTTACCCATTCAACAAAAATCTAAACATGATACCATTTCCTATAGGTTGTGAAACTCCTAGATATGATAAATATAATGGAAGCATTGATCCCCAAGATCATATACGATAATTTTGCATGATGAGTATGGAGTTTTCACATGAGGATACATACTTGATGAGATTATTTCCAAAGAGCTTAAGTGGACTAGCTATGGAATGGTTCTCCAAACTTCCACCTGGAATTAGATCATTCACAAAATTGGTAGATAAGTTTGTTTCACAATACTCTTATAGCATACAACATGAGATCACAATGCTAGACCTATGTAATACTAAACAAAAGAGTGGAGAACCTTTCATGACGTTTCTATAGAGATGGAGACAGTTAGCTTCATGATGTCCTCGTACGGTGCCAAACTATGAGAAAATGGACATATTCATCAACAACCTAAACAATCAAATGAGTTATAATCTAGAAATGTAATGTCATCAAAGTTTTGAAAAGATGATTGATAATGGAATTAGGATGGATGAAGCCATGATAAAGAAGGGTGAGTTGAAGCTATGCAAAGAAGGAGTTAAGCCTCCTAACAACAATACTAGCAACAACAAAAATGATAAGCCCAAATTTTGGAACAAAAATCGAAATGTCATCAATGATGGGATAGTTGATAACAACAATGTAAAACCAAAGCAACTGGTTTTCAATTTATCTAATCACTCAGCTACAGTGCAACAAAACCACAATCACCAAAAATCAGCTTTCAACAATTTCTTTTGAAAGAAATTTACAAACATTGGTGAACCACTTGGGTCACCATTAAAGACACTTCTCTCAAACAAGTTGATTACCTTTCCAGAAGAAAGAAACTTTGAACCCAAGGTAAAATCTTCTTGGTGGAATGACAACCATTATTGTGATTTCCATTGAACAAAGGACACCAAATAGATGCTTGTCAATGGTTAAAATATGTCATCCAAGATTTGATTGATAATGAAGTGACAACTGTGGATGGACATACGACAAACAAATCTCACACAACTTTCCAAACTCTACTTCCTAACTATGAGAAGGGTGAATCATCAACAGTGCATAATGATAAAGGTAAAGCAAAGGTGAACTGTGCTCATGCATATGAAAATGTGGTAAATGTGATTGTGGTTAAAGAGAAACAACATCAAGAACTTGCTCATGGTGTCACAAAGAGAAAAGCCAAAGTTGTTTTTCTGCATCCTACAACTAACAAGTCATCCACTTCAAAACAATATAGTCTAGTGGATCACCTACAGAAGACTCCCGCGCAAATATCCATCTTAGAACTTTTAAGACTTTCACCTGCACACAAAAATTCTAGAAAGAGCATTAGTAGATACAATTGTGTCCAAAGATCTTGATGTAGATCAATTCCAAACCATGGTGGGACACCTCACAACCCCTCAGTGCTTATCATTCACCAAAGAAGATTGTTGGCAATTGACACTCTATTGGTTGGTTTCACTATGGTGTCATTGATGGCAACATGATTTTGTGTACCAGATTCATATGGTGTACCGACAGGCACTTCACAGATTCTACACTAACACCGACATCGACATGTCAGAAGAATTTCTTTGGTCACCGACAATGTAGGCCGACATAGTATAGAAAAGGTTATCAGTATTGGAGGCTGACATATCTTGGATCCGGTATCAAAAATTTGTTTTAATGTTTATACATTTATGTTATCTGGCTGACATGTAATCTGATATTATATATATCTTTGTAAGATGACATAAGGCATAAAAATTGTATAGGGTATATAGGGTAAATTGATTAGATCATTTTGATAGAAGAAGGATATGGATGTAATGGATCATGATGTGAATGTAATGCAAAATATATAAGAGATATTATGTATGTGAGGAATTTTATTGTAAGGGTTAATTATTGACAATTGACGCTCTATTGGTTGGTTTCACTATTTTGTCATTGATGGCAACATGATTTTGTGTTCCGGCTTCATATGGTGTACTGGCAGGCACCTCACAGATTCGGCACCAGCACTGGAAATATAGACCAACATGGTATAGTAAAGGTTATCTATATTGGAGGTCGACATATCTTAGATCTGGCATCAGCAATTTATTTTATTGTTTATACATTTATGTTATCTGGTCGACATGTAATCTGATATAAGGCATAAATTTGTATAGGGTATATAGGGAAGTTTGATTAGATAATTTTGATATGATAGGGATGTAATATAATGGATATGTAAATTTAATATGATGCAAAATATATCAGAGAGATTATGTATGTGAGGAATTTATTGTAAGGGTTATTCCGGTAAAGGGGTTTAGGGTTTTAGACCGAAATAGAAAGAGCTTAAACTGAAACTATATTCTAGCATAGAAGATGCTATCTTAGCAGTTCACACTTCTCCAAATTGTTGTCTGGAATTTTATCTAGTCAGTGAGGCTCCTATTGTGATTGAGCAGTGTGCTCTAGGTTGTAAGCCTTCCTGCAAGTGCAGGCCCATCATACATCGTGATATCTCTTCATATGTCCAGTGGATTGATATTGTGGGTCACAAATCCCACCATGGTTTTTTCTCATTGAGGTTTTCCATGTATAAATTTGTGTGGTATGGTTCTCATTTATGTGTTTGTCTTATTGGTTTCTTTACTTCTTTTAATTCTATTTATACCGGTTGGTGCATGAATGTTTTGTTAAGGCTAAAATCTACTATTCTAGTATAACACTGATTCACACCCCCCCCCCCCTCTCAGTGTTTTTGGTTTCACTGAGCACATATCAAAAGAATTTCAATCCTTACAGCAGATCTCTAACTGGCAAGTACTTGAAAGATTCACTCAGGCTAAGAGAGCCGCTTTTGATTAGATCATTGAGATAGAGAAGAAAAAGATTGAGGAGAAGTTAATTCTAATTGAAAATTCTTTGAAACAATGTACAAACATATACAGGGTATGTTGCAATATTGATATAATTATAGCAAATGTAGAGAAAAAGATAAAAGAGATATAGGAGAAAATTGCTAGTATTGCTAACTCTTTTGATGGATTAATTTCATTGACAACATCAATTGATGGTCAAATTTTGATTTTGGAGGATCAAATTTCTGCTCTTGAGAAGGAAAGAGATAAAATAATTTGGAGAGCCAAAAGTCTGAGAGGTTTGGTGAGTCCGAGATTGGATTCACTCTATTTACATAAGAAGGAATGCATGGATATGTTGGGAAAGCCCACACCGGCAGAGGTCAGTGAGAAAGAATTTTTTGCATATTTATTGAGTGGACTTGTATCTATCTCTGACTTATTCAAAACTAGCTGGGATACTTATGTGGAATTACTGGAGAAAGCTTATCTGAAAATATTGAAATTGGTCAAGCTCCGATAAGACATTTTTGGAGGTATTCAGTGTACAATACTTATTCTTTGACATTTTTTTTTGGGCATTGATGTCAAAGGGGGAGTGGTATAGATGTGAAAAAGAATAGAGAGTTGCATACATTAGGAGGAGTTATAGGATTCTGGAGTTTTTGGAGATATGGAGTATTTTGCATATTCAGCTCAGGGGGAGCAAGACAGGATGAAACCAGCAAATGGAACCATGACCATTTTTCACATGAGTGTTGTCATCAATGCCAAAGGGGGAGATTGCTGGAAATTGACACTCTATTGGTTAGTTTCATTATGTTATCATTGATGGAAACATGATTTGGTGTAGTGACTTCATATGCAATACCGGCAGACACTTCATAGATTCTCCACCGGCACCAACACCAGCAGGTCAGAAGGATTTTGTTTGGTCATCGACAATGCAGGAAACATAGTATAGAAAAGGTTATCGGTATTAGAGGCTAACATATCTTGGATCTAACACCAACAATTTTTTTTAATGTTTATACATTTATGTTATCTGGCCAACATGTAAACTGATATTGTATATATCTTTGTAAGACGACATAAGGCATAAATAATTGTATAGGGTATATAGGGCAGATTGATTAGATCATTTTGATAGAAGAAGGATATGGATGTAATGGATCATGATGCGAATGTAATGCGAAATATATCAGAGAGATTACATATGTGAGGAATTTATTGTAAGGGTTATTCTAGTAAAGGGGTTTAGGGTTTTAGACCAAAATAGATAGAGCTTAAAGCGAAAATCTATTCTAGCATAGAAGATATTGTCTTAGCAGTTCACACTTCTCTGGATTGTTGTCTAGAATTATATGTAGTCAGTGAGGCTCCTATTGTGATTGAGCAGTGTGCTCTAGGTTGTAAGCCTTTCTGCAAGTACAATCTCATCATATATTATAATGTCTCTTCATATGGCCAATGGATTGATATTGTGGGTCACAAATCCCACCATGGTTTTTCCTCATTGAGGTTTTCCACATATAAATTTGTGTGCTATGGTTCTCACTTATGTGTTTGGCTTATTGGTTGCTTTACTTCTTTCAATTTTTTTTATACCGGTCTACTGGTTGGTGCATGAATGTTTTGTTAAGGCTAAAATCTACTATTTTGGTATAACACTGATTCACCCCCCCTCTTAGTATTATTGGTTTCCAACAAATATGACATATCCTTGCAACATCCCCATAACGTTCTCTTGCATATTGAAGTCATCAATCATAAGACACACATTAAATGTGTCCTAATAGATGGGGGAGGGCTTAAAAATTTTCTCATTAAGTCTTGTTTGTGCTCTAGGTTATTCTAAAGATGCAGTTGATCCCCAGAAAAAGATCACAATCAAGGCATATGATGAAGAAGTGTGTTCTTCCAAAGGAATTGTGGTATTATCCATCAGAGTGGGACCTTTGTAGAAAGACAAAAAAATGCGAATTTCTAGA
This sequence comes from Cryptomeria japonica, assembly GCF_030272615.1. Classification (NCBI taxonomy): domain Eukaryota; kingdom Viridiplantae; phylum Streptophyta; class Pinopsida; order Cupressales; family Cupressaceae; genus Cryptomeria; species Cryptomeria japonica. The sequence continues at coordinate 415,647,074 of NC_081412.1, read as the reverse complement.
CTTGGATTTATCATACAACATACTTTTGGGAAGACCATGGATACATGACATACAAGATATTCCATCGAAATATCATCAGTGCCTAAAATTTCCATACAATAGGTAGGAAATCATGATCTCAGTAGATTCAAATCCTTTCCAGTACTGTAGTAATCTAAAACTGGCTCAAGAGGTCATTGTTCCTCATAATAGGGAGGCATTGTATTCAAACACACAATCCAACGAAAACTCATTTACCTCAATTTTGTCAAGTATGGAAAAATAAATGTAGCTAAGAGATTGAGGGAACGAAGAATATTCACTGTCACAGTTACCACTTTCTCCTAAATCCTATGGAAAACCATCAAAATCTAAACAACAACCAATTGTGAAACATCTTCCAATATTTGATGGAGCATTTGTTAGTGTTGGGACCTTATCAGAGGAAACAGAGGACAAAGATGTGCTACAATGTCTATATAAGGATGAAGAAGTCCAACAAAAGATCAATAATGTCATAATACCTACAAAAAAATGTGGAAAAGGATTTAACATCTTTCAAAAAATGGGTTACACTAGAATGGGTCCTATAAGAAAAAGAAAAGAAGGTATCTCAGAACCTATACAACCTCATACTCAATAGGCTACAGACAAATCAGACTTAGGGTATGGACAAGTTACTCTACAAGAGGACACCTCTTCTAGAAAATAACAAGATGAATATGATAACAGATAAGAGAAACTTACAATTGAAAGGGAAGAAACATCTTCTAAATAGAAAGAACAAACAAACATGAAATGGTAGAAGAAGAAAGCTTCTAATCAATAGGAAAAACAAACTAAAGGCACTTCCCAAGTAGAGTTAACTCCTAATAAAAATAGACAAGAAGTTGGTATAAATCAAGGAGAGCTGATAGCAAGGTTGATAGAACTCAATATCGGCCCAAAGGAAGCTGAATATGAGAGAAGAAAAGATATAGCAAGGAAAAAAAAGAAACAAATCAAATGCTATATGAACAAATCTATAGATTACAAGTTGCAAGTGAGATAGATTCTAATGAATGGGAATGGGATTCCTATCATTCTAAATAATCAGCTGAAGAAAATTGCTTTGAAGAAGATGTAGGTGTTGATGTAGTTCATGCGTATATGGGGAAAACATTAGGAACTAACCCACTTGAATTAGAATCACATTTGGCTGACTTGGACTTAATTAAGGACAATCAGAAGCTACTTGCGAGAGGTCATTCTGATGAGAGTATCGTTCTAGATATTGAAAAACTATTGAGAACTTTGACATCTCTATCATGACCCTTAATACCTTTGAAGCATCTCAACCTGAGGACCCCTTACCTCTAATCCATCCTGAACTTATTGATAGGGAAAATGAAAGACATACTACCATTGATACCTTTCCCTAATGACCATGCCATATCCTTATATCTTAATGCAATCGAACCCGCAATGACTTTCACTAGGAATTTCAATAGCACATCTTTCAGTCAAGTGGGTGCCAAATCTCCCAGTCGCAAAATTAAAAATAAAGAAAAAATTAAAAATAAAGAAAACAATATCAGGTCTAATGTTGAAAACCATTTATTGGCAACATTAGACCAAGAAAAAGTAAAAAGAAAGGACACATCTAATGGTGAAAACCTCCTTGAGGCATCAGAAGATGGGAGATTGGACACTTTACCTAAATACTATCAAGAAAGGTCATCCATATTGATCGAACCAATAAAGGCAGTTAACATTGGGACAATAGAGAAACGGAAGATTCTACATCCAACAACTTCTCTATCAGAACATGAAATGCAACAATATATGGAATTCTTCAAATGATGACAAAGTAATTTTGCCTTGTCATATGTAGACATGCCAGGGTTGGATCTTGATCTTATTATTCATTAGACCTATAGCATATCCTCAATGGGTATCAAACATAGTTCCTGTTTCTAAATTGGAAAAAAGTATCAGGGTATGCACAGAATTTAGAGATCTCAATAATGCATGTCTCAAGGATGACTTTCCTTTGCCTAATATTGACATCATTGTGGATTTAACTACTAGACATTCCATGTTTTCTCTAATGGATGGTTTCTTAGGATATAACCAGATTAAAATAGCTCTTGAAGATCAAGAAAAGACATCTTTCACATGTCCATGTGGTACTTTCTATTGGAACGTCATGCCATTTGGACTAAAGATTGTAGGTGCTACATATTAGAGAGCCATGACAATGATATTCCATGACATGATGCATACATTCATGGAAGACTATGTGGATGACATATTGGAAAAATCATACAATAGAAAAGAACATCTAGAAATACTGGAAAAGTTCTTTGATCGGTTAGAACAATACAAGCTAAGGCTAAATCCTGAGAAATGTTCCTTTGGTGTTATGTTAGGTAAGCTATTGGGATACATTGTTTTAGCTAGGGGTATCAAATTATATCCAGCTAAGGTCAAATCAATCATGGAAATGGCATCTCCTCGGAATATCAGTCAACTCAGATCACTTCAAGGAAGAGTGTAGTCAATCAGAAGATTTGTTGCTTAGCTAGAAGATAAATGTCAACCATTTACTCATGTGTTGCACAAGAATGTCCATTTCAAATGGGATAATCAATGTGAAGAAGCATTCAACAAAATCAAATAATATCTCATGCAACCACTAGTCCTAATGTCACCAATTCAAGGAAAGACATTGTTACTATATGTATCAGCCATCGAAGTATCATTAGGAGTTTTTCTCGCACAATAGGATAATGAAGGAATAGAACAAGCTATTTACTACATTGACAGAACATTAGTAGGATATGAGCTCAACTATTCACCAACAGAAAAAGCATTCTTGGTGGTAGTGTTTGCTTCTCACAAATTGGGACACTATCTACTATCTCAATCCATCATGCTGATTGCTAAAACCGATCCATTGAATTATTTTCTCAACAAGGCGATATTAACAGGAAGATTAGTAAAATGGATCATGATCCTGAGTGAGTTTGATATTGAGTATGTGGACAAAAAAGCTATCAATGGGAAAGTCATTGCAAACCAACTAGTAGAGGCACCGCTTCAAGATGATCCTCCTTTACATATTGAATGTTGATATCCTAACGGTCACCACAAATAATTAGCAATTGTACTTTGATGGTTCATATACACAACACGGACCAGGAGGAGGCATTTTATTCATCACTCCACAAGGTCATACAATTCTGAAAATGTACAAATTAAACTTTCCATGCACCAATAATACAACAAAATATGAATCTTTGGTCACACATATCAAGATGGCCATAGAGTGGAACATTACACAATTTCAAGTCTTTGGAAACTCTCAGCTCATCATCAATCAAATTAATGACAATTTTCAAACAAAGGATGAAAATATAATGCCTTATAAGAAGATGGTTGATGATGTCAAGAAATACTTTGTCGAAATAACTTTTGAGAAGATTTAGAGGAATGACAACAAAGTAGCAGATGCCATGGCAATGCTTGCTTCTCTACTTCAGACACAAGAAAATCAAGAGCGTTATGAATTCCTGGTTGAAGAATTGTTTTACCATGCTCATAATAGTCCTGATTACCAAACTATTTGTCACCTTGTTGGGCATGATTCCTCCCGCTATGGCCAAATTCATACATATCTAAAAGATAACACCCTCCCTCCTGACTTGTCAAAAAACCAAAAGAGAAATTTCATCCGCTAATCCTCCCATTATACTCTTTTCGCGGATACCCTTTTTAAACGAGGTCTAGATGGTACTCTTTTAAGATGTCTTGAGCCAGAGGAACCTGAGAAGGCCTTAAATGAAGTCCATAATGATATTTGTGGCACTCATTCAAGTGGTCTTACCCTTTCAAAAAAACTCATACGCTTGGGCTATTATTGGCCAACTATGGAATGAGATTCTTTTCAAATAGCTAAAACATGCAAACAACATTAGATCCATGGAAATTTAATTCATGCACCAACACAAGAGCTTCATGCTTTGGCAACATCCTAGTCATTCTGCCAATGGGGCCTTGATCTAGTAGGAAAGATAAATCCTCCTTCATCCAATGGTCACAAATTCATCCTTGTAGCTACAAAATATTTTATAAAATGGATTTAGGAAGTGTCTCTCACAAATATCATTGGAATACAAATTATTGCATTTATCTTGAACTACATCATATGTTGCTACGACATACCCATGACCATTATCACTGATAATGGGTGACCGTTCAAGAACCAGGATGTATAAGAGCTATGTGAGAAATTCAAGATGCAACATAGATTTTCCACACACTACTATCCCCAAGGGAATGGGCAAGCAGAAGCATCAAACAAAACTATCTGAAAATTCTCAAAAAGATAGTGAATGATGTTGGCAGAGATTGACATATTCAATTAAACCCTACTTTGTGGGCCTACCGTACCAGTATCTGCACACCAATAGGTGCCACACCTTTCTCTCTTGTCTATGGCTCAGAAGAAATACTACCAATAGAAGTAGAGATACCTTCTCTACGAGTATCATTAAAAGGCATTATCCTAGATGAATAACAACGAATATCTAGATTGCAAGAGTTAGAATTGATCCATGAACGAAGACAAAACACCTTTGATCATTTAAAGTTATATCAACAAAGAATGTGCTGAAGTTATAATCACAAGGTCAAACCATGAGCTTTTCAAGTTGGAGAACTAGTACTAAAGAAAAATTGACAAAACCAGTCAGATCGAGAAAAGAAAGGGAAGTTTGAACCAAACTAGTTAGGTCCATTTATGGTCATAGTAGTATTTGGGTTAGGAGCATATCAACTATCAACACAAGATAGAGATCAGCTCGAGGAGCCCATCAATAGCATGCATTTGAAGAAGTTTTATGTCTAAAAAAGCAGAAAAATAAAAAAAAGTGAAAAAGCATAAAAATCCAAAAACAGTGAAAAAACAACAAATCCAAAAAAGAAGAAGTGAAAAAGCAGAAAATACAAAAATAGCGAAAACAGTAAAAAATAAACAAAAAAATCAAATATGAGAAAAAGTGCAATAATAGCAGATGGTGAAAACCTGGCAAATAGGCGCTATCTGTTAGCTAGCCTTCCATCTATTAGTTCATGTATCCTTCCGCTTGCATTCATTTCCATCAGTGTTGTTCATATCCATAATAAAGCCTTTGTACATACGCAGGCATCACGAGTGATTTATCACTATGGTTTGGTTCATTGTATATATCATAATGAGGTTTGTTTCAAGACTGGGGGCAAAATGCTGAACCTAGCTAGGGGAAAAAAAATTCATCGTTTTGAGCTTAATCCAACAGGTAGAACAATAGTTAGGCAACACTTGTCAAGCAAAAACTAAGACACATCCAATGTTGAACACACGATCAAATTGCCAACCATCAACTATCAACTATCAATCTACACATGACAAACACATATCAATGGATGATATCTTTTGACTAATGATTTTAGCACTTTGACAATAATTGTTCAACTATTTTATCTCAATTCATGATTTCTGAGTGACTCAAAGATGCCTTTGACTAGAGGAACAAGGAAGGAACATGATATTTTATTGTCTATTGTTTGTAAATTAATCATTAATAAGTGCAAAATTGTCTCAGGACAGGATCATCAGAGTATCATCGAAGACATTTCAGATTTGCATATAGAAATGGTTAATACTACATGTTTTATGCAAGCAACACTCAGGTCATCTCGGTTCAATTATACCTTGATGCTTGTGCTAACTTGCAATATCAAAACCCAAGAATGTAGTCCCTTGGTCATCATGGTTCAATTATACCATTGATGTTTGCACTCACTTCCCACATTTTAAAGGCTCAATGATGACAAACAAAAAGCAATGACCACATGATCAGTTCGATCACAACATTGCATTTCATTTTATAATTGCATTTTTAAAAATATATTGCATTTCATTTTGCATGGGATCACAACACTCATCTTTTTCAAGACCAAAGGCTTCAACATGGTGTTATCTCTCTTATTAAGTGATTGATTACATTGGGCATTAACAAAAATAATCAATTCATTCATCTTGCATGATAAGTTACTTCATCTCATGTAACCATTGCATACTAAGACATCATTCATTCATTTAGTTAGATCATTGCATTGCATCCATCTCATCTCAATCATATAAAGTAGCATCATTTCATTGTATTGCATCCATCTCATATTAACATGCATGGAAAAAACATAAAAACATCATAAAAATAGAAAGTATTGCACTGCACATACATCACATAGTACTTATAAGCATCACCATCCATATTCACATTTGCATAACATCATGTAAATACTGCATCGTCATGTAAGAAATATACATCCATCATCTAGAATCCATAAGCATATCGAAAATAAAGCATACATCATGAAAGTAACTACACAACATAATCATATAGCACATAGAATGCATCCATAATCTCATAGGTCATGTAGAGCGAATAGGATCGACGAGATATCATATCATCAAAAAGATCAATTTCCAAGGTACAATGTGATGCTCTGTAAAAAGGATATTGTTAGGATAACAAACACAAATAACAAGCAAGAAACCAATTGTTAGTGTTAGTGTTAGAAATCACAAATTAAAAACTATCCTAAGCAAGCATATCAAGAGAGACACCACATACAAAAAAAAAAGCTTAATGAAACTAAGAAATGCAACAAGACATCTCCAAATGCCCTCCACCATGTTTGTAGCTTCTCCTCCATTGTTCCTCTCCTCTCCAAGTTCCCAAATGAGTGTAGTTCTCAGTAGCTTTTTGCCCTATTTTTGGATGTCTTATGGAGGTTCAAGATTCTGAATAAAAGGTCATGAAAATACAAACATGAACAAGCTAAAAATGAGATATCATATAATCTAGAGTTGATTTTAGTCCAAAAGAGTAAATGTAAATTCTTATGCTAAATGCTCTCTAAAATTCACTATAGGTTAAATGCATACAAGTTTTCAGGATCTGGATTATGAAGAAATGGGCTCTATTTATAGGAAAAATGGAGCAATGGATGACTGAGATTGAGTAATCTCAACAAGGGTTGGGATTGAAAGTTTTAAGATCCATGTGACGGCTTTCAACCTAATCCCAGGATGACAAATGTCAACAAGAGATGGGTTGAGAGGAGAGGGAGTAAGCACTAAATGCTTGACATGACTTGAAGGTTAACTTGGGAGGTAAGGTTAATGTTGAGTTGAATTTATAAAGCCATTATCTAATAAATAATGTCTTTATCCAATGGATAAACTCTTGTGCAAGGGTTAGTGAGGATAACCATGGTCAAAGAAATAAATGCTTGAAGAGATCCATGAGTTAAATGAGGGTTTAGTTAGAGGTAAAGTCTCTAACCATGGGAGCAAGTGGATTTAACCATAAATGGTTATGTAAGAGCCATTAATGGTCATGTAAGAGCCATTAGTGGTTTGGAAGACTTTAGGGGTTAGCTTGTTGAACACATAAAGCATTAAATTCTTTTCAAAGACTTTGGAGTCTTTGAGAAGTGACTTCAAGTTGCTTAGGAATGTGACAATATTTATGAAATGGATTAGGCTATTTAGGAATGATTAGAAAGTGGTTAGAAGGGTCTAGAAGGGGATTTAGGATTGCAAGTGGATTTGGTGGGTGAGGGAAAATAGGATTTTAAAATAAAATTAATTTATTTCAACTTGTGGTTGCAACTTGCATTTGTAGGAAAATGCAAGTGGGGGGGGGAGGGGGATTTAATGATTTAAATAAATGTTTTATTTATTCATTTAATTGATTGTGAATTTGGTTTAATGAATTAATTAAAATAAATTGAACAATTTATTTAATTAATAGGAAAATGTTTGAAGATGAATTAATTAAATGTTAATTTAATTAACTGTTGGCTAGTGGGTTTATTAATCAAATAAATAGAAAATATTCATTTAATTAAAATGGACAGATTTATGTGACTACATTTGCCCCTCTTTGAGATGGTGTATGCCCCATAAATGTTAATTTATTGGGTGGTATGCCCCCTCGAGAGATGGGCTGAAATATTTCAAAAAATTGGGCGATCTCTCGAAAAAGAACGAGAATTGGCGGGGAGGTAGAAGAGAAGAAAATAGCAATATCGGTAAAAGAATAGAAGAAATGGAATGAATATGGAGAAATGAGAGGCGGTGGAATTTCACAGGGACCATGGTGGTGAGCGGGGTAAAATTAGGGTTAGAGTGAAGGGTATATATGGGGGTGAAGGGGTAAAAATAGTGTCATTTGCATCCATCTCCATAGTGATTCAGAGCTCTAAGAGTGACTTTTGTGAAAGAGCGAGCAGCAGTCAGGATACCAGTATCGATAGTAGATCATCGACTAGAGCGGGTCCATCGATTCTAGTGGCCAGATGACTATGGACTAGTGGTACGCCAATTTGATTTTTTGCTTTTTATGCATTTTTTATGTCTTTTTTCAGTGTCCAAGTTGAGTCAAGACAATAGTGCTAAAATTGTGTTTTAGCGTTGTTGTCACTTAAACTAGCACTTTTGTGCCGCTATTGCATTGTGGTTTTAGCACTATCGCAAGGTTTAGCACCTTCATGCAGTTGTTTTAGCGCGATTGTAGTTTTAGCATGATCAAGCCAGTCTTGTAGTGCTATTGCTTGGAAATGGCATTCTTGTGCAGTGGTTTTAGAGCTATTGGTTTTGTAGTGCTAATGTGTAGTTGTTTTAGTGTGAATGTTAGCAGAATAGTGCTATTGTCTGAAAAATAGATGCCCCAGTGTTAGAAAAATGATCTCCTGATGCCGATGGTGGATGGATGGATAGGTTAGTTTTTTTTAACCATAGCAACCCCATTGAGACTAGGTCATTCTGATAAATGTTTGTTGTAGTCTAGGTTTTCCATGATTGCTTACCTGTTGAGACCCAAAGATACTTGATAAGAGTATCTATTGATAGTCTAGGTTTAAACTTAAGAAAGTTTGAAACAAAACAACTGATGATGATGTGGATGTGTGATGATGTCTAGGAGCATCTCCTATCTTACAGATGTAGGAGATGCATCCAGCTATGCAGTAGTTGAGAGATCAGTCGACAGAGGTCAAGATTGATTGTATTGCAGTGACAGGCCTTTATGATGTGATGTACATGCCCGTGATTCAGCCAAATCGCAGCCTGATGATAACATTAGTGGAACAGTGGCACAATGAGACTTGCACATTCCTTCTGGCTATGGGGGAGATGACCGTGACACTAGAGGATGTGTCACGGATCTTACACATTCCTATCCAAGGGGATCTTGTGACATATGATCGCGCATGGGGGACAATAGCTTTGCAGTGGATATTTGATGAGGATGTTTTTATTCATGATGGCTCAGTAGCGTAGGAGGAGATGGCTGCATTATATGAGCCACTTCCAACTATACTATCAGGGATTGTTGGTGGCCTGCTATGCTCAGATCGACAATCAGATGGACTGGCCATGGGTTGGGGCTAGGTTATAGAGTAGATGGTGATTGAGGGGACCTACTTTTCATGGGGACCATGCATTCTGGCACATTTATATCAGGATCTACATGAGGTGGTGTACTGAGAGACGAGTTCTCTAGGAATTGGGATCACTCTGCTGCATATTTGGGCATGGGAGCACCTACCTGTGACATGACCTGTTAGTCTAAGATTTAAGGTAGTGGATCAGCCCTATGTGTATATGTACGAAGGTATGATGAGTCAACCCCACCTGGGGAAGTTAGAGTGGTGGCGATGGGAATTAGATGATCTAGATATAGTTATCTGGAGGCCCTATATTGAGTGTGAGCCCTATGATGATGATGCAGAGGCCTTGCCTTATGTATTTATGACACAGTACTTGATTGGTACGACATCCTATAATGTGGAGAGACAGGTACCTGGTAGAGTGATGAGGTAGTTTGGTTGGAGGTAGGGATTGCCAAGTGGATCAGGGGAGTATGCATGGCTAGTATGGGAGAGATTCTAGTGGGGGCCAATGTTACCATATGATCAGGCCTTAGCAGAGTTTCGGACTTTACAGGCGAGACCATGGCATATGAGGCCTAGGATTGTAGATGCAGGGGCGACAAATGAGTACACATAGTACATTACTGCACATCCTATTCCATGTATATTAGATCTGGTAGAGTCGATTCCAGCTTTTGAGGATGATAGGAAATAGAGATGGAGGAGGAGAGGAGGTCAAGGATTTTTAGTAGATGGATGAGGTAGGGGAGGTGATGGAGGAGGAGGTGATGGAGGAGGAGGAGGTGGGGGTGGTGGATTTGGAGGTGGAGGTGGTGGAGATGGATGGTTACAATAGAGAGGGAGAGGTGGGCAACCGTTGTGAGTATCACAGGGGCCTTTGATGGAGGGAGGAGTCAGATTAGGTGGCTGGGATATGGGGGAGGGAGAGGCACCTATGGATAGGGAGAGGGAGCTATAGGTGGAGGAGATATGTAGGAGCATATGCTAGTATATATGCAGACTTGACTTACAACAGTCGAGGCACAGGTGGAGGAGATGGAGGCAGAGGTTGCAGCTAAAGATGTTCAGTTATTTGCATGGGAGTCAGAGTTGATTGTAGTGCTATGAGAGAAAGATGATGTAGTAGAGAGATTGATAAAGCTGCAGGAGAGAGAAAGAGTTGGGGTAGGAGCATAGGGTCCTACTAGGGAGCTGATGAGGGAGATACAGCAAGCTCAGGTGGAGATAGAGTATTGGTGAGGTTTATATGAGTAGTCAATGCCATCCAGTCAGTAGGCACTTAGCTATTCATAGATGCGTCGAGCAAGATTAGAGCGGTCTCAGAGGATGCAGAGCAGTGGTGGTGTGATGGATCCTTCATGGCGAGATAGTGCGGGTGGTGCAGGGGGTAGTGGGGGAGTAGGTGGTGATGGTGGTGCAGCATCTGGTTAGAGTGCGATTTGAGAGAGCCTTTATGTATTTTATTACATTATCATTTTGGACTGTGACTTGGATGGCTCTTAGTAGCCGATATTTTTGACATTACTGTATTCTAATACATGTATATTTTTGTGAGATGATATATGATGTGATATATGAGGAGATCCCATATTTTGTGATGATATACATGTTGATGATATGTATGCATTTATGCAGGATGATGATTTATGATTTATTCTTAGATTGATGTTTTTACTTTCTATATGTATGTGTTGATGAGATGATTTCTATATGCATGTTATGATGATTTTATGATGTCTATATGCATGTTTATGAATGTGATGCTAACATGTGGATGCAAGGTAATGCATGTATGATACATTTTTGTAATACTTTATGTATGAAATGCCATGATGATGATGTACGTATAATGAATTGATGCTATACTTTATGTTGATGAAATGATGATATGCAGCTGTGTTGGATATGCTGAAATGCAATGAATTGAATGGTTTATGTAAATGTGTATAGATGGTAGAAAAATGAATGCAAAATGGATAAACAAATGTAAAGTACAAATGTTTATGTGATAATTTCTAAATGAATGCACTTGTAAAATGAATAAACAAATGTTGAGACAAATGTTTATGTTATGTTTCTAAATGAATTAAAATATGACTAAGTGAAATGATAATGCAACTAAGGGGTAAGGAATAACTGCACCTTAATGCAATTAAAAGGATAATGAATGCATCTTTGAATGAATCTAGATGAATGCATTGTAAACAAACTTAAATGATGATGAAAGTTGTTGAATGATGTAAGGATGCTAATCTAAGTAAGTGATACTGAATGCAACCAAATGATATTAAATGTACTTAAATGAATAACTAAAATGGATGTAATGAACCTATATGTAAGTAAATGATAATGAACTAGATGCATTTAAATGTAACTAAATGTAATGATAATGATGATATCATGCGTTTATGATAGATGAATGTAAGTTGGTAAGAATTTGTATGATGCACTGATGATGTATCAGAGAACTTTGTCATGATTGTATCCAAGACCGATTGTCTATTTAATAACTTCTCATTTTTAACTTGTTCACACTTGCATAAAAAACCATAAATATGAATAATGAATGGGTGATATGCAACGGAATGCAATATAAATAGATGAGATGAAATGACAATCCATAGTGCTTCATTTTTCATCATTGAGCAATGGTATTATCAATCTTGGATGAGGCAGTAGGAACCAAGTTTGGAGCATTGTACCTACAAGCAAGTAGCATAAATAAAGAATATGGACCTTCCATAATGGTTCATGCTCATATGGTCGAGGTATACACTATAGTCAGCAAGCCATAGTGATCCATGACTGTATTTTGCATAAGATCATGTAGCTTAGTGAACTTCCCACATAGACACCATTAGTACATGCCCCATAACTTCATTGGAATAATTCGTAGAAGATAAACAAACAATGCTTAGGAACCATCCTGGCTACTCTAATCACTCGTGGATATCCTGGAGTAGCGTAGGAACCTAATATAAATGAATAAATAACTTTATCAAACTGACCAAGTACTTGATAGCTTTAAACGGAATTTTCTTATCAAAGAAAATGTTATCATTTCTTTGTTTTGGTGAGGAAAGATTTATCCTTGTTAAGACAGTTTGCGTGTCGATGTTGATTGTTTGGTTGATGTGATAAGTGGTCATCGTTTGAGAATTTCAAAATGTTTGTTTGGTATCTTCTTGGATGTGTATGTACAAAGGATTTTATGCGTTGCCATGTTTTTGATCGATTTTTTGATGTTTTATGATTTTTTTGGATTTTGTGAGTGTTTTGAATGTTTTAGATTTTGTGAGGCAGTTTTGAATGTTTTGGATTTTGTGAGACAATTTTGAATTTTTTTGGATTATGTGAGATAGTTTTGAATGAAGAACTCAATGAATCACAAGTAATGTAGAATCCACTTCCATCAACAGGTTAAGAGAATTGCCCCCAATTTAGACATGACTATGAAAAAGCGGGATGCAAGATGCATGAAGTACTATCCTTGATTGCAGATCAATAACAAGCCATGGTTTGACTAATGGATGAGTGGATGTAATGAATGTGATCGCAACAAGTCTAAACGACAATGGAGCCATAGCCTTTATGAGTGGCACCTATTTGCTAGGTTTTCGCCATTGTACTTACCCAAGGGGCCACCGGAGTGGTTGTTCACCATTTGGATGCATGATTTTTCTTTCTTATTTTGATTTTTTTTTTTGTATTTTCTTTAGGATATTTATTTGAATTTTTTTGGTGTTCTTTCTGATATGTTTGGGAGCTTGATGCTTTGTACAGCTTATGTATGAAACCATTTGAGGTGCATGATGTTGATCAGATCTGCTAGTGGTTCTCCTTCTGAAGTAGCCAACTGATATGCCCCAGACCCAAATACAGCAGTGATAACATATGGACCCAGCCAGTTTGATTCAAACTTTCCCTGATGTTCTCTATTTGGTTGGTTACCAAGATTCTCTTTGAGAACAAGATCACCTACCTCAAATGTACGAGGTCTAACTCAATGATTATAGCTCCTTCTCATGCGCTGCTAATAGGCTTTGAGGTGGTTGTATGCATCTTGTCACCTTTCATCAAGTAGTTCCAAGTCTTGAAGATGGGAGACTCGGTATGCTTCATCGTCTATCAAATTATGCAAGGAAACTCATAGAGATGGTATCTCGACCTCAATAGGAATGATGGTTTTTTCTTCATAGACTAGTGAGTAAGGAGTTGTGCCTCTAGGGGTTCGAATACTAGTTCAATATGCCCATAGTGTTGGATTTAATTGAGTGTGCCAATCACGACTAGCATCATTGACTGTCTTCTTGAGGATTCTTAATATGTTCTTGTTTGATGCTTCGGCCTGACCATTTCCTTGTGGGTAATAGGGAGTGGAAAAGTGGTGTTGGATGTGAAATTTCTCACAGAGCTCATGGACATCCTAATTTTTGAAAGGAAGCCCGTTATCTATGATGATGGACATGGGTACACCATACTGGCAAATGATGTAATTAAGGATGAATGAGGCAATCTGCTTTCCAGTGACTTGGGTAAGTGGAACAACTTCGATCCACTTTGTGAAGTATTCAATGGTAGTAATAATGAATTTATGGCCGTTGGATGAAGATGGATGGATTTTACCCACAAGGTCAAGGCCCCATTGAGAAAAAGGCCATGGTGTGGTGATTGGTTGTAATTCCTGTGCCGATGCATGATGCAGGAGCATCCCAGAAGGCAAGAAGTTGTTTCATGTTTCCAAGGAGTGAAGGAAGGATCATGACATCAAGAAAGATCAACTTGGAGGTGTTGAAGTCCATCATGGTTTCTTATGCTAAAAATGATGTGTTTGTGTAAAGACCTTAAGTGTCCTAATGATGCTCCTATGCATAAAATTATTGTAATAAGGGCCAATAGTGTCCATGAGAACAAGTTTGGTTTGATGAGGTTCTAGATTCATTTAATTATCTCTAGGAGTGTCAAATTATGATTTAGATAAATTAAAAGTGTCATAGGTTACAAAATCAATAAGTTGTAAATTCAAATATTTGAATTACAACGGTTAGTATGTAAAAATGGTGGGAATGTGAAAATCATGCTTTTAGGTGTTGTTAGTGCCTTCTAACTAATTTGGATCATTTATGGTGGTTTTTTAGATGCCTATAAAGTCTGTGCAAGCATTAGTGTATGGGGGAAAAGTCTGGGAGAAGTCTGTTGGACAGTTTGTAATTCTGGAACAGTAATAAGAGACTTTTATTTCCTGCATTTTCTGAGTATTGTGTGTTTTATTTTGCTTGGGAAGTAATAATATCATGTTTACCATGCTCTGAGGGTTTTATTTGATTGATCCTTGCAATCTAGAGACATTGTGAAGTTTTGAAATAATACTATTTCCATTTTATTGCTGACTGTCCCAGAACAGATTGTGAAGTGTCCATTTGTTTTGATAGTTTTTAAGGATGTTTGGATCCATCCTTTGAATGTCTATTCTGATTCTCATAGGGTGGATTCATTTCTAACATGTACAATAGATGTTTCTAACATTTTGATGATAGGAAGTTGGAGTTTGCAGGTGTACATTGAGATAGATGACTAAAAACTCATGGTTTTGATGCCATAGGTGTAGCAGCAGAGGATTGGCCTTAAGGAGGTCATACTTTTATGATGTAATCAGTAAAGACATGTTAAATTTGGGGTGAATCAACCTTTGTTTGATTCTAGAAGTGAGTTTTGAAGTGATTTTGAGCAAGCCCTAGGTTTGTGGGTGATTTAATGAGGGTTTTGCTGTTTGGGTATTTAGGAATGTAACTGAACCTTAATACCTTGAAAATCCTTGGTTTGGCATCATAATTAGATACTTTATGGAAGGGTTAGACCCAAGGATGAGTTTGAAGGGTACTTCCTTAACAAAACAAGCCTAATTAGCCCTCATGGTGACTAGGGACAGCAGGGTTTTGAAGGAGTTGGTCCAAAACAAGCATAGGTACAACTTTGGGTGTTGATAGGGGTTGATAATGGGTATCTAAAATAGTCAAAACATTTGTTTGTGTTTTGGGAAAATTTCATGAAACAGGCATAAAACAGTCCAGGCAGGGCTACTAGACAAATAGGCCTAGTGAAGGGCTAGGTTTGGGTTTTTATATCAGTTGAAGAGTCAAGGGTTTGAAAACCTTGGAGACATGTTAGTTGAAGTTGTTTGATGTATGTGGAGGTGGAGGAAACACCTGATTAAGGTGAAGACAATTTTTGAGCCTATTGAGGCACTTTGAGCATTTGAAACACCATAGGAGTGTTGGGGTTTGGGTCCATATTATACTTTCATTTGCAAGATTGCAACCAGATCCTCCATCCTCTACATTAGTGCATGTATTAAGTCTCTGTGAACTTGGCATTTCTTGCATTTTTTGACAAAATAGTAGGAGTCTTTTTCCATGGACGGCCAATAGTATCCAACGTGCATGATCTTCTTTGCTAGTGAAGGACCGCTTGAGTGAGTCCCACAAATTCCTTCATGTACCTCTTCCAAGGCCTTTGTTATCTCATCCTATTCCAAACATCAAAGGAGAGTACCATCAAGACTGCATCATTATAGGGTTTTGGCAATGATGGTATATCAAGCGGTTTGGTGAATGAAGGTTTTGCATTGGTTATTCGATTGGTTAGACAGAAGTGTGTGATCGTGGAGATAGGTGTAGAAATATTCATACCATGGGGATTCAAAACTAACAAGGTGACATATCAGCTCAGATTCGGGGATATCATAAGTGGGAATCCAAATCTATTCTACCAAGAACTCGTAGCGTGTTGAATTATGTGGAAGATATAGGAGAGATGCAATGGTAGCTATGGCATCAGTAGCTCGATTCTGATCTCTGGGTATCTACTCAAAGGTGATAGTCATAAATGATGCCTTTAAATTGTCCACCATTTGCTTGTATAGCATGAGTTTATCATCCTTGGTCTGATATTCATTCATGACTTGTCGGATGGCTAGTTGGGAGTTGCCATATATCTGTAACTCTTTCAGTTTCCATTGTATGGCTAGTCTGAGTCCTGTGATCAAGGCCTCATATTCTGCTATGTTGTTTGTACATGGAAAAGTTAGCCTGTAAGACTTTGGGATGCTATCACCTTGAGGTGTGATAAATAGAATGCCTACCCCTGAGCCAAGCCTAGTATATGAACCATCAAAGTATAGATTCCATGGTTGTGCTATTGTGATCATGAATATCTCTTCATCTGGAAAATTGGAAAGAAGAGGATGATCACCTATGAGGGGTGCATCGGCCAACTGATCGGCAATATCTTGGCCCTTGATAACCTTATGATCCACATACTCAATGTCAAATTCACTTAGAATCATCACCCATTTGGCCAAGCGGCCTATCAATGCTGCTTTGCTGAGTAGGTATTTTAGTGGATCGATATTTGCAATGAGTTGTACTTTATGTGTTAATAGGTAGTGCCTAAGTTTAGTGGCTACCAAGATTACTACTAGGAAAGCTCGCTCAACAGGTATGTAATTGAGTTCATAGCCAACAAGTGTGTGGGAGATATAGTATACAACACACTCTTTCCCTTCTGCATTATGTTGAGCCAACAGTACTCCCAATGTTGTATTAGTTGCTGAAATATAGAGCAATAGACGTCTACTTGGATCTGGTGGGATCAACAATGGTGTATTCATGAGATAGTCCTTAAGCATCTGGAATGCTTGCTGGCATCTGGCATCCAATTGAAAGTGGATTTTTTTATATAACAGGTGTGTAAAAGGATGACACTTATCTACTAGTTGTGCAATGAATCATCAGATGGATTGAAGCTGCCCTTGTAATGTCCTTAGCTGACTGATGTTCTTTGGAGGTGGCATGTCCATGATTGCTTTGACCTTTGATAGGTCAACCTCAATGCCTTTTCTTGAGACAATGTATCCTATAAGCTTCCCTAAGGTTACTCCAAAGACACATTTCTTTGGGTTGAGTTGAACATGATATTGTTCCAGTCTATCAAAGATTTTCTCTAATATTGCTAGATGACCTTCTCTTGTTAATGATTTTTCCAGTAAGTCATCAACATAATCCTCCATTATGGTATGCATCATATCATGAAATATGGTTGTCATTTCTCTTTGATAGGTCGCCCTGCATTCTTTAGACCAAAAGGCATTACATTGCAATAGTATGTTCCCCATGGATATTTGAAGGTTGTCTTATGTTGTGTGTGGAGGAAAAAGTGACACTAAGCTAATATGCCCTAATCTCAGTTTCAATCACACACACTTGTGGAATACGAAAGAGCCTAGAGGTATCACACAATTGGCTACTTCTTTTTGTGGAAGAGAGAGCCACGGGCTAGCTATTAGGATTTCTATTCCTTTGTTGCAAATGATAGATATAATGATGTAAGTTCAATCCCTAACCCTAAAGTGCAAGTATGAACTAATAGCAAGATTTGCAGAATTGAGATTAAACAATGGAAAGTTGTAAACACAAGGACAAGGCAAGAATGCAAATGTGTACCCGGTGTTAAAATTTGAGTGAAAATGTTCGAGACGGGGGTGCAAGCGCCACTGTCCTGATTCTGCTCCTGAAACTATTGTTTTTGGCAACCTGAAAGCTGTCGAAAAGTGCTGAAAACTTGCTATCTGACAGAGGGACCAGGGCACCCAGCGCCCCTGTCCTGGCAGGACTAGGGTGCCCCATGCCCCTGTCCTGGTCTTTTACTCTGAAATTTGGTGTGTTGCTTGGTTTCCATCTGCTTCTGCCAGATCTGCAACTTGTGGCGTCGTTCAAATCCCAAAATCTGCACTTGTATCTAAAAAGGTGTGTTGGGCGGCTATATAGGGTTTTGCCTTAGTCAAACCCCTGCTTTCCATTGTTTAATCTCAATTTTGAAAATCTTGCTATTAGTTCATACTTGCACTTTAGGGTTAGGGATTGAACTTGCATCATTCTATCTATCATTTGCAACAAAGGAATAGAAATCCTAATAGGTAGCCCGTGGCTCTCTCTTCCACAAAAAGAAGTAGCCAATTGTGTGATACCTCTAGGCTCTTTCGTATTCCACAAGTGTGTGATTGAAAGTGAGATTAGGGCATATTTTCTTTGGTGATTTCCACCTCCACGAATAGCCAAGTTGTATTGTAAAAGTAGTGCGTGTGCAGACCTTGTGTGTGTGCAAGATCCTAAAATACAAGTAAGCAAACTAGAGCAACCTAGAAAGTAAACCCTAATTGCTTGTAAATGATAATATAAATGCTCCAAATCAAGATGCAAAGTGATCTAAAGAATGAATACAAATGATATAATGAGGCTTATGCAAAGTCATGAAAACAATATGAAATCATACCCAACCCCAAGGGAGGGGTACAAGCCAATCTTCAGTCGGTAATCCCCTATTGCTCTTCAATGTCTTCAAAGCCCTAAATGGATGAATGAAATTGATGGATTCTTGATGGATGGATGTTTAATGTTGTTGAAGTCTTCAAAGATCTGCTCTTTCGCTGCATAGAAGGTCCCTAAAACCAAAATCGGATCCTTTCAAATGAAGAAAGAGAGCTCTTATATATAAAACCCTAGGTCTTAATTTCAACTTTTGGCCAACCTAGAGATTGAATCTCCCACCAATTTCTTGGGGTTAAGCTTTATTTAATGATTGGATCGTGCTCCTAAAATTTTGAGAAAAATGTCTGGGACCATGTGCACTCTGGGCGCCATGGTCCTCTCCGGGTGCCATGGTCCCGACAACTTTTCACCAAATTTTTAGGGCCATCGGATATGATGATTTTAGAGAGAATCCCAAAGTTACAAGTGATTTTGAGATGTTTTGACCCCCAAAATCAAACCCCCAAGTTCAAAATAGGATCTAATTAGGGTTTTTGATTAAATGATGTATTGGAGGAATAAAATGAAAAGGGCACACTTTAATGAAAGGGCCCAACTTTATGATGTGGAAGATGATGAAATAGACCCTTAGACCTAATTAATTTAATTAATTAAGTGCTAAAGGGGAAATGCAATGCAAAATGCAAAATGCGCCAAGGCAGGTGCTAAACTAGGTGTGAAATTGTACCACCATGGCAAGTGCATACAATTTATGATGCTACATTTAGCCCCCACTTTAGCGGTCATATGAACACTACGTGCATATGCAAGCTAAAGTATAGAAAAGTAAACATTATTTGAAAAAGGATATATCCATAAGTTTGTCGAACGAAGCCCCCAGCGGTATCTGCAGTACACAGTTAGGAACCGCACCCTACAAAACACACGTTAGATCACAAAATCACCTAATGCTTACTAAGGAAGGTGATGAAAATTCAAGGGTAGCTATATGCCCCCCCTGGTTTCGGCCTTCTAATTTTAGTGAGTTGAAACAGGGTATCATGTTTACCACTTCGAATTGTTAAAGAATATTGATGACAAATGCTCACAAGAAGATTTGATATGAGATCAAAAACTAATGGAGAATCATTTGGTAAGAAAGAGGACTAAATCTCAATTCCAACACAACAAAGAGTGTGAGGATTTGGGAGTTCTCTAACACAAGATGAAGGATGTAAATGGAAACAAAATGCAAAGAGAAGAAAAGAAAGGAAAAAAGCATGAATACACACATTGGTGATCCATGAGAAGAATAGTGAGAGAGAAAACATGGACTTCTCACCCCTAGATCTTGTCTAGGTGATCCATGGGAAAAGGACATGGAAAACTAGCCCCTAGAGTCTTTCTAGGTGATCCATGTAAGGGAGGAGAGTGAGAAAGTCTAGCCTTATGCCGCTAGTTCCACTCAACCTCGTGCATGTGTGTGTAAGGGAGGTTAGAAGCACCTCATAGGAGTCTATGCCCAAGTATGCTACAACCTGTATATGTATAGTACAAAAGCATGCCATCTCGCTCTAAGAGTCTATGCTCTGGTTTCGAGAATAATCACCTTGCATAAAAGAAAAATGGAGACATCTTGCTCTAAGAGTCTGTGCTCTGGTTCCGAGAATGACCCATTGCTCAAAAAGTGTAATGTTTATGTCATAAGCAAAGTAGAACAAGGATACCTACCTTCATCACAAAAGAAGATACCCCAAAAATGCAACAATGTCATAGATCGAAGCAAGAGAGTTTTGCACTCTTTAAGCATGGATAAGATAGTTGAAAAAGGGATATCTTGTAGTATGTGTAAAGGATATCCTTAGAGGAGAAGAGATCTTTGTACAAAAGACACCTATCCCCGAGAGGAATTCTCTTAGACAAATATAACATCTTCTAGAATAAGACAAAGAAGAGAATAAAAATGCAATACTTCCTTCTCTTGCGAGGTGAAAGTGATTCTTAATGAAGGGTGATGCTCTTTTTAACCCAATTGGGAGAGTGAATTCATTATGGATGTATTTTACCAAGTGCAAAAGAGGTTGTAGTCAAGGACTTACACCTCTTGTAACAACATCAAGGAATAACATCAAGTAATAAAGTTCACACCATCCACGAAATAGGAAAAAGTGGATCCTTAGATAAAAATAAGGAAAGATCATTGCCTCCCAAGGATAAGGACAATGAGAAGGGCTTACACAATCTTCTAGGGAGAGATTTAGACATAAGAAAAATGTACTACATACTCACATGAGTTCATGCAAGTAAGATATTAGTGTATGTAAAATGCTCCTCACAAGAAGTGGGTAGGATAAGAAAGAGAATACACATCTTCTCCCATATCTAGGAAAAGAGGATTCTAAAGAAAAGATGATCAATATTTCCACACTATTACCCCAAAAGGAAATTTTAATCATAAAAAGAAGAGATGTATGAAATCACTCTTGTCCCCATAGGAACAAGAGATAACATAGAAAATTAGGCTATTATGTTGCTTCAAAAATATGATTGCACTTGAAATTGTACCATCATGAATGACAATGAGCTACCAATGTCACATAATGATGAGCAACATAATAGCCATTAATGTTATTTAAAGACATGATAGATTGAATGAGGTATTTGAATATGACATGTTGAATGCTCAACTATAAGTGAGATCAAAAACATGTATAAAATGATAAAAATTGAAGAAGAAAAGTCACAAGAAATATTAGAAGAGGGATGAGTGTAATTTATTAGAGCCTTATCCCTAGAGGAAAGGACTTTATGATGAATAGGAGATAAAGATTCGTAAGTGGATTTAGAAATTTGAGGGGATTCATAAAGAGATTTGTTCATCACCAAGATTTCCTTATGAGGGGAATGAGAGTTGATAGAAGTAGAAGATGATTTAGTTGAAGTGAGAACATCATCACTACTAAATATAGCATTCACATTGAGAGATGGTCTTTTAGATGCTTTGGTGGGCTTAGAAAGATTATATCCAAGTCCAAATGAATATTCATGCATGTTATGTTCTAAAGGAACTTTAATCCCTTGTTCATTTGTGCCACAACCATTTCCACTATAGTCACTCTTAGCAAAAATGTGAAAACCACAACCATAAAGGGATGCTAAATCAGAGAGAGATGGTGATGCCCCATAGGTCTTAGTGCTATCTGTATTAGAGGAAGATGTTGAAGAGTTTTTTGAATTAGAGGTAGCCACAAAGTTGTTACTCAATTGCTTAGACAAAGTGGGCTTCTCTTTAGTTTCTTCCTTCTTTTCAACTTTAAGCTCTCTAGGAGGAACCCTATACTCACCTACAAAGGTGGGATTAAAATAAAGAGACCCCCAATCATCTTTTGCGAGAACCTTCTCAGCATCAAAAGCCTTTCCATGTGTAGATTCAAGTTGAGAAGCATCTTCTTCAGGAACTTCAGGCTCATCCAAAGAATTTTGATTATCAAAGGATGATGATTCGTCCATAGGTAAAGAGTCATCACTAGAAGAGGAAGGTTTAGAAGAACTCCCTTTGGAAGTAGATGTTTGCAAACAAGCTTGAAAATTAGTATCACCTATCAAGGTATATGTCTTATTGTTATAAATAAATTTAACTTGTCTATGCAATGTAGAGGGGACAACTTGCATACTGTGAGTCCAAGGTCTCCCTAATAACAAGTTGTATGTTAGATTTCCCAACATAACATGGATAGGAGTAGGAAAAGTAATAGGTCCCACTATGATGGGTAAGGTGATAATACCTAATGAAGACTTAGCCACATTATCAAAGCCTCAAATGGGATGAGAGTCAAGCTCAATAAGGGATGTATCCACATTCATCTTATGCAATAGATTAATGCTACACACATTAAGGCCAGAGCCATTATCTACCAGTGTTCGTCTTATAGCAGTGTCATTTATGATAACCACAATCATCAAGGGATCATATTGATGTTGAATTTCACTAGTAGGCAATTCATCTTGAGTAAACACAATTTGAGCTTTAGGATTCATCACAGAGTTAACCAAAGACACTATATTACTAGATGTATTAGGTGGAGGAACATTCAAATCTTTCAAGGCATCTTGTAACATTCCATGATGAGCGGAAGAAGTTTGGATCAAATCCCAAAGGGATATCTTAGCAAGGGTAGCTTTAAGTTGTTCTATGAGATCATATTCCTTTACAATAACTTGTGAAATACGTGGAGCTTGCGGAAGAATTGGTTGGGAAGGAGGAAGTGAAGTTGGGATAACTAGAGGAGGATTAGGTTGCCTATTGTTTCTTGTGTTATAGGTATGAGCAACTGCATTATAACTCTCTCTAGTCAGTTGCTTAGCATACTCATAAGGGCTCTTAGAAGAATAACCTCCTTGCACAGTAATAATAGGTTTCTTAAGAGTGCAAAAAGAATCATTAGCAGAACCACCTTGAACCACTAAGATAGGCTTATTTAAAGGTTGAAAATTTTGAGAAGGACAAGCACCTTGGACAGTGAAGAGAGGTTTGTTAGGTGTTTCATTCACACGTATCAAATTGATTGAGGATGGTTTAGAGGAATGAACAAAAGTGTCGGAAGAATTATTGATAGTCTTCTCTTGCACTAAAATCTTATCACGGATTAAATCAATTTTAGGAGAGAGACAAGGGGTAGGCATTGTTGTTCTAGTAGGAAGAGTAATACTAGGAAAGGTCATATCATCCTCTATCATCAAAGGATCTACATGGGGAATAAACTCTCTAGGAGAAGGATCAACATTACTCTCTAAAGTCTCACTTTTGAGAGGGAGATCTTTGAAAGAGATGTTAACCATCTTGCTTTGAACTAGGGTATCCTTATGAGTAGAACCAAGTTGAGGAGAGAGAGATGCTTTATTTTTAGAGGGAGAATAATTGAGATTCAAGGAAGGTGAGAAACTATCAAGGGAGTTTTCAATCTTGATTTCATCCCCTTTGGCTAGGGTTCTCTCATGGGATAGAGAATAATCTACACCTTCTTCTAATGGTTCATCCCAAATAGTGAAGTGGTTGAAAGGAATGTTTGAAGTATTGTCAATTTCGGGAGAGGAGATAACATTGTTTATTAATTCCTCATCCTTAGGAGGGAGAGCATCAATAGATGTGTTAAACTCATCCTCTTTCCTCAAAATATGTTCAATATGATCTTTAGGGGAGAGAGAATTAAGGAAATTGCTTATTATTTCATCTTCTTTCTCTAAGGGATGCTTATGGGTAAGACAAACTTTAGGAGAAGGGTAAGAATTTATCATTAATTCATCATTTCTAGTGGGAATTTTGTTGGAAAAGGAAATGCCATCACTAGGAAATGTAAGGATAATGTCATCTTCTTGCACAAAAGGATCCTCATGAAGGGAGTGTTTTTTAGGAGACACAAAGTCATCAAGGGCATCATCCAACAAAGCATGATCATATCTATTAAAAGGTTTATCTTTTGATTCAAAAGGAGACATCTCTTCATAGAGGGGATCATTGAAAATAACCATGTTACTAGATTTAGTGGAAGAGCTGATAGGAATGTACCCTTGAGAGGAATCATTCGACTTATTTTTCTCATCACAACGAAATGGCATAGTAACAATGTTTATGAGTTTTTGGTAAAATGAAGGTTTGGTATCTTTAGGGTTCAAAAACTCATCTAAAGCTTCATCTAATTCATCTTGGCTATGCAAATAAAAATCTGACATTTTGAAATAAAAATTGCATAAAACTTAAACACACAATGCAAAGAAACAAAGAAACACACTCTTTCTTTTCCCTCTTTTTTTTTTATTTTCTTTTAATGAAAAAAAAAATGAAACACACTAAATCTAGATCTAGATCTAACAAATGCAATCCAAGAGAAAGCAATAATGTTTCACGTCGGGTTCACCAAAATGTGTGGGGGGAAAAGTGACACTAAGCAAACATGCCCTAATCTCACTTTCAATCACACACTTGTGTAATACGAAAGAGCCTAGAGGTATCACACAATTGGCTACTTCTTTTTGTAGAAGAGAGAGCCACAGGCTACCTATTAGGATTTCTATTCCTTTGTTGCAAATGATAGATAGAATGATGCAAGTTCAATCCCTAACCCTAAAGTGCAAGTATGAACTAATAGCAAGATTTGCAGAATTGAGATTAAACAATGGAAAGCTGTAAACACAAGGACAAGGAAAGAATGCAAATGCATACCTGGTGTTAAAATCTAAGCCCGTGCCCCTATCTCAAATAGTTTCACTCAGATTTTAACACCGGGTATGCATTTGCATTCTTGCCTTGTCCTTGTGTTTATAGCTTTCCATTGTTTAATCTCAATTCTGCAAATCTTGCTATTAGTTCATACTTGCACTTTAGGGTTAGGGATTGAACTTGCATCATTCTATCTATCATTTGCAATAAAGGAATAGAAATCCTAATAGGTAGCCCGTGGCTCTCTCTTCCACAAAAAGAAGTACCCAATTGTGTGATACCTCTAGGCTCTTTTGTATTCCACAAGTGTGTGATTGAAAGTGAGATTAGAGCATGTTTGCTTAGTGTCACTTTTTCCCCCACACATGCAAGAATGAAAATGCATACCCGGTGTTCAAATCTAAGTGAAAATGTTCAAGACAGGGGCGTAGGCACCACTGTCCTGATTCTGCTCCTGAAACTATTGTTTTTGGCAACCTAAAAGCTGTCGAAAAGTGCTGAAAACTTGTTTTCTGACAAAGGGACCAGGGTGCCCAGCGCCCCTGTCCTAGGGACCAGGGTGCCCAATGCCCCTGTCCTGGTAGGACCAGGGTGCCCCATGCCCCTGTCCTAGTCTTTTACTCTGAAATTTGGTGTGTTGCTCGGTTTCTGTCTGCTTCTGTCGGATCTGTAACTTGCGATGTCGTCCGAATCCCGAAATCTGCACTTGTATCTAAAAAGGTGTGTTGGGCAGCTATATAGGGTTTTGCCTTAGTCAAACCCCCGCTTTGGTGATTTCCACCTCCACGAATAGCCAAGTTGTATTGTAAAAGTAGTGTGTGTGCAGACCTTGTGTGTGTGCAAGATCCTAAAATGCAAGTAAGCAAACTAGAGCAACCTAGAAAGTAAACCCTAATTGCTTGTAAATGATAATGTAAATGCTCCAAATCAAGATGCAAAGTGATCTAAAGCATGAATACAAATGATATAATGAGGCTTATGCAAAGACATGAAAACAACATGAAATCATACCCAACCCCAAGGGAGGGGTACAAGCCAATCTTCAGTCGGTAGTCCCCTATTGCTCTTCAATGTCTTCAAAGCCCTAAATGGATGAATGAAATTGATGGATACTTGATGGATGGATGTTGAATGTTGTTGAAGTCTTCAAAGATCTTCTCTTTTGCTGCATAGAAAGTCCTTGAAACCAAAAATCTGGATCCTTTCAAATGAAGAAAGAGAGCTCTTATATATGAAACCCTAGGTCTTAATTTCAACTTTTGGTTGACCTAGAGATTGAATCTCCTACCAATTTCTTGGGGTTAAGCTTTATTTTATGATTGGATCGTGCTCCTAAAATTTTGGGAAAAATGTCTGGGACCATGTGCACTCCGGGCGCCATGGTCCCGACAACTTTTCACCAAATTTTCAGGGTCGTCGGATATGATGATTTTAGAGAGAATCCCGAAGTTACAGGTGATTTCGAGATGTTTTGACCCCCGAAATCAAGCCCCCAAGTTCAAAATAGGACCTAATTAGGGTTTTTGATTAAATGATGTATTGGAGGAATAAAATGAAAAGGGCACACTTTAATGAAAGGGCCCAACTTTATGATGTGGAAGATGATGAAATAGAACCTTACACCTAATTAATTTAATTAATTAAGTGCTAAAGGGGAAATGCAATTCAAAATGCAAAATGCGCCAAGACGGGTGCTAAACTAGGTGTGAAATTGTACCACCGTGGCAAGTGCATACAATTTACGATGCTACATGTTGATCCTCTGGTGTGATCTTTATTTGGTTGTACCCTGAAAAAGCCATCCATAAGAGAAAGCATGGCATGTCCTACTATTAGGTCCATGATCATGTTAATGTTTAGTAGGGGGAAGTCATCTTTAGGACAAGCCTTATTTAGATATTTGAAGTCAGTACAGATATGGATGCCCCCATTTGGTTTGCTAACAGGTACAATGTTGGATATCCAATCTGCATGATCAATTGGTCTAATAAAACCAACATCTAGGAGTTTCTTAAGTTTTGCTTTGACTAGTACCACAATCTGGGGGTGCATCTTGCGAAGCTTCTATTTTATTGGCTTAGCTTCTTCTACTACAGTAAGGTGATGCATGACTAAATCAGGATCAAGACCAGGCATGTCTGCATATGACCATGCAAACTTGATCTCACACTTCTAGAAGAATTCTACAAACTTAGGTTGTTCCTCTGGAGTTAAAAGAGATGCCAGATGTATGTGCTGAGTTTCAGGAGTCCCCACATTGAATTCTTTTGTTTCCTCAATGAGGATCGTTGATCATTCCTAATTTGGACTACAAGGGAGAATGTCAAACCTTTCATCCGTAGGCACCTCAGGGAGGTTTTCACTATTGGATACGCTCTTTCTTTTTACTTTTTTGGGATCAAACAGTGCCACAGTGTGGTTTTCACTAGAAGATCCATGTTTTATTGTAATATTTTTGTAGCTGAAAGGTTTGGCATCCACCCCAAAGTATGCTACGCTATTAAGTTCAATGGAAAATCCATCTTTGTGATCCTCGCTTGGTCTGTTTTCTTGTAGTTCCAAAAAGTCAATGATCGCCTCATCATTTTGGAAATGGTCAAGACATGGAGGATTAGGTTGGTTCCATTTGATGAGTTTAGAATGGATAATGGGCATTACCTCATCGATCAGGTTAAGTTCATAAGATGTGTCAGTGAGGGTTAAGACATTGTGGTGAAGCTCATTGATGGTACTCTCTCTGTCAGAATCAGACATAGGATATGATGTAGGGTCTGTGGAAGGTGTTTCCAATTCAGGAAACCAAGAGGTTTTAATCTGTGCTTCTCCATAAATAGGGATTTCTTTGTGAGGTGGAGGTGGTGATGCATCTTCCTCATCTAAAATATTGAGATGTACTGAATCACATTCCCACTCATGTGAGTCGGTGTCTAAGTCACTTTCCAGCATCTGTTTACTATACCAAACTAGGATATCTTTTGATTTAAATACCACAGGTGTGATCGGTTGATGTACCTTTGGAGATGGAATGGTTGGTGTTGCAGGAAGGATTATTGGGATCAGTGAATCCGATACTGGGAGTATTGATAGTGTTGAATCTATTGCTTCTGATGGAATTGTTAGTGTTGTCAATACTGCTAGGGGTTCTGATACTGCTAATGGTATGATTGGTTGATGTACCTTTGGAGATGGAGTGATTGGTGTTGCTGGGAGGATTATTGGGATCAGTGAATCTGATACTAGGAGTATCGACATTGTTGAATCTGCTGCTTCTGATGGAATTATCAGTGTTGTCGATATTGTTGGGGGTTCTGATACTACTAATGGTGTTATTGATGTGGTTGTTGTTGCTGATGGGGTTGTTGGTTTGATTGGTGGGCTGATTCGTACTGTAGATGGTATTGTTGGGATTCTCAGCCTCATTAGGGAAGTTGGTGCGGTTCTTGGTGCTGCTGATATAATCAAGGGCGGCCTTTTTAGAGTATTAGGTTGATATGGAGGTTTGTTGGGTTTCCCTTTGAATATGAGCTTAGGAAGAATCTCCTTTTGAAATCCTAATCCAGTGTTATCTTTAGGCTTTAATTCTGGCTGTAGTGGTTCATGTCATCCTTGCTTGCAAGGTCCCAAATCACTTTGGCCATCATAGCCCACTCTTTGCATAATGGTAAGGCCTTTGCCATATTGATCTATGGGAAGCCTAGTTTGTGGGATTTTCGTGGTGATAGGGTCTTTATAGATCCATTCTGCTAAGTCCTCATCTCTGGTCTCCTCTTCCTAACTCTTTCCAAGGATAAAAGGCACCAAAGTGCATGTTGTATTGACCAATGGTGGTTGAAGTAACCTTTGAGGCTTACCATGAGTTCTAGGGGAAGTGGGTAATTTCCCAACGCAAAAGAGTTGGCTTAGATTGTACTCCCTAGGACCTTCCTCTACCATTTTCATCTTTAGCTTCTCTTGCTTTGGGATAGTGGTGTTTGAATTAGAAAGAGAGGTTGGACTTACATATGATGTGGATAGGTTAGCTTCTCTGTTGTTGGGAACGGTAATCTCTGGCTAATGGTTGATATTGTTACAATATGTGAATAGATTTGCATCACCTAGGATTGTAATTTCTACACCGTTATGAGGGAACTTGATACACTGGTGATAGGTGGATGGAACGGCTTGCATGGCATGTATCCAATGTCTTCCTAACAAAAAATTATATAGTAGAGGAAGGTCCAGAACTTGACATATGATGTGCTTCACCACTGGGCCCACTCAGATTGGTAACACAACTGCTCCTTTTGACGAACACTCTGCATCATCATAGGCTTTTATTGTTATCTTTTTGTGGGGATCCACTGATTCAACTACATATCCCAATGTTGTGACCAATTGTAATATACAAATATTTAGGCCTGCTCCATTGTCGATCAAGACTTGCTTGATCCAGTGTTGGTTGATAAATCCTTCAATATGGAGTGAGGCGTTATGAGGTTGTTGGAAGGATGTATTATCACTTTTAGAGAAAGTGAGACATGGTGATGACATCAGACTACCAACCAGAGCTTGAAATTGATCTGTATTTAGATTGGCATGGATTGATTCCTCTTGGAGAGATCAATCCAATATTATTTTATGGGATGGGGATAGGCACAAAAGCTCTAAGATGGATATAAGTGCAAGCATATTATCTAATTGTTCTACAAGGTTATACTACTTTGGGATGGATGTTGTGCCTTGTGGAGTTTCTTTAATGGTGATCTTACTATGACGCATAACAACATTGCAGGTAGAGCTTGTATCTTTGATGGTAATGGTTGTAATTTGTTCATTGGCATCATATAGGTGATTCACGGTGTAATTATTGGTGGCTTGCATATAATCATTGGTATCTGTGTTTTGTCCTGAAGTGGAAGGACCCCTTTGATCTTGTGATGGAAGTAGATTTTTAAACATGAGATGATCATTATTTGAGGTTTTTGGGTTGTGTCCTTCAATTTCAATCTCTCCTCAGTCAATAAGATCTTGAACAAGACCTTTTAATCTTATGACAGTTACTTGTTTTATGCCCTTTCCCTTTATGGAATTCACAATGTTCATTATCCCTCCACAATGGAGGTTTGACCTGAGGTTCGTAATTAGATGTCTTTTACCAAATTTGAATAGACCAATTGACATAACACTGTTTCAATAGGTTCCCATAAGGGAGTGTATGTATGTTTTGGTTTGTAATTTTGTTGTTGTTGTCTCGGTTCCTCTTGTGGTGCATTGCACCCTTGATTTGGCGGGGGAGCAACTGTGTTGTTCTGAGGAGGGGGGTTTTGCCCCGCAATTCAAACCATGGGTTGTGCACTCTTGATAGTCCTTGCATCTACAACTTCGTCATTGATGATGTTTTTGTTTTTATTCCAGAAGTTGGGTTTATCACTTTTATAGCATGGGCGAGGGCCATCTTTTGGTTCATTGTATATCTTGATAAGCCCCTTTTTTATGATGGCCCATTTAGATTTTAAACCCTGGGTGATCATGTCATTAAGGGACTCTGTGCCTTTCATGTCTCGATGGAATTCCATTTCTTCATTCAAGTTGGAAATAAATATTTCCACTAGCTCTCATTCATGTAACTGAAGAGAACGTCTGCTAGACATTTGTGGTCATCATTACAGGAAAGCTAAAAATAGCTCCCCTAGTTTTTTCTTGGTGTTACACGAATCTGCCATGGTGACATCACGTTCTATGTTATGTGAATAATGTGCAATGAACTTTTGGACCAATTCTTTGAATGTCCTAATGCCACCTATTAGTCAGGAAAACCATTGTGTGGTTGTCCCTCCCAAACTCTGAGGAAAGAGGCGCATTAGATATGTGTCTTCATATGCCACTTCTAGGCAACCTGAGTGAAATTCCTTGACATGATCTTGAGGGTCTCCTTTTCCCTGATACTTTTCAGAATTAGGTGTTTCAAACTCTCATGGAAAAGTGGCATATGTAGATTCCTATCAAAGAGATAGGGATAAATATCATTAAGAGAAAACTGGGTAGTTTTCACACCACTATGGAGTTGTTGGGTTAGATTCTCGACTTGTTGCCTCAACATGTCAATGTAAATAGGAGGAGGAGGAGGTGGGGGATTTCCTTGATGAAGGTCATATCTAAAGTTATCTCGACCTATTCCACTCTCATTATGACTATGGTGTTTCGATGCTTTCCATAATTGTGCAGTGTCAAAATCAGAGGGTAGTTTGGCTCCCTCTTGAGCAAGTCTCAAAAAGTGAGCATCAACGTTGTTTTTGAGGATTTCATCGAAAAGTCGATTGAAGAGGGGGTTTTGTTGTGCCCTTTCTATTCCTTCAGGAGTGGGAGTACTAGGATTTTCATCATTTGTGTTTCCTCAAGGGCTTCTTGGAATTCATTGAGATTTTCCTCCTCTTCCTCCTCGATCTCTAGTTGTCTAGACTTTGATTTGGTTTGAGCCATTTTGTTTGAAAGTTGTTGTTAAAGTTTGGTGAAAATGATTATGAGTTGGTGATGGAATGAGAGATAAATGTTTGGTGAATTGTTTTGCATATGGATCTCTAGCACTAAAGGTTTGATGTTACCAAAGTCCTTTTATGAACTGCTTGTTTGTGTTTGTTGACAATGTTTGAGATGTGTTATAGACTAAGCTACCTAGTAATGAGAGGATGTACTCATAGAATAGTTTTAAACTGCGTAGAAATGACTCTTAGGATGAGTTTATCCTAGATGTAGAGACACTCTAAAAAGTGATGTGTTGGTTTGATTCAAGTAATATCTAAAAAGAACTTAGGACAAGACCTCTTTATGATTTGAGAGTTGGAATGGATTGATGATGTATGAATGTGAGAATGGATGGATTGATAACTTCAATAAAAAATTTGTGTTATGTATGGGACAAATTCTTCCTCTTCTCTCTCGGGGGTTGGGGGTTCTTCCCGAGCTATGTTATATGTGATGCAAATGTCTCAAAAGAAGGTAGGATTGATTTTGCCTCCTTTATTTTTAAGATAACTCAAAGCTCTATATTGAGTAAAAGCTCTATGGTTTAAAGACTCTTGATCAAACTTGTTGGATTTTCCTTGAAGATATAGGCACATGTGATGCAAGAAGGCTTTGTGTGAGACAAAAATTTGTCTATTGAGGTAGAAAAATTTCCTTCTTTTGATGAAAGCCTTTGAGCTTAATGGTCTTTTCTTCAAATTGATATGTTGAGGAAGATTCTTCCTTCTCAAAATATGAAGGATGGTCATATAGTTTGATATCTCATTTTTCACTTTGTTTTTGATTTTTGCCAAATGTTGGTTTTGAAAATTTTGTGTTGGATGAATACTTGTTTTTGAATTGGTTTTGATTCTCTTTGACAAGAAAACAGAGCAAGCACACAAACACAATAATGTTGCCTCAAAAAGGCACAAATAAGTGTGGGTCTAAATCAACCCAATCTTTGAACTTTTTGACCCTTTTTCAAATGTTTTTGAGTATGTTTTTCCAAAAATCCTGAAGTCAGCTCAGTTTATCAATGGTCTTGACACAAAACGAAGACACTTCAAACATACTTTATCCCTAAGGTCAAATGGCCAATTGCGATAATTTTAGCCCACATCTTGATATTTCTTCAACTTTGGTACTACATACCTTATGAATGTCGTCGTGGCAAGGATGCGATATACTAAGTCTTGCCTGAGCATAACAAATAGATGATCCCTATGATGGGGGAGTCACCACTTTTATCAAGCTACAAGTAGCCTTTCAAAAAGCTATGTTTCTACTCAAGGAAATATGTATGGTGAGTATCTTGGGAGTAAAACCATCTATGCTCTTGCATTGAATTTATCACAAATATCCTCAATCAATAGAACGGGTGGGTTTCTATATAAAAAGGTTTTTAGTAATTTTTTATGTTTTTGGACATAAGTTCATTCTACAATGACTCACTTAAGAGCCTTGTAACTTTTGGTGGGGCCCATTTGTCCTTTCAACAAGTTACACTGTAGGAATAGCTATACCCAAGGCTACAACTTTCTCTCACACTTGATTTCTATAGCAGCTTGAAGGATTTACCGCACGAGGTCATTCCCAAGAGTGAGGTGTCTCTTGGCAGGCCTCTCTTAAAAAGATAAAATTTGAGTATTACTAACACTTTTCTCTTGCACCTAGGACCACAAAAGCCAAAGGAGAGGATAGTGTGTGTTAGAAGTAGGACCACTCAACAAAATTTGCACAAGTGTGCCAATCATAAAAAACACTTGTTCTTTTTAACTGATTTTTATTGCAATGTGATCTAACTATTTGGAGATGTTGCTCCAAAAAAAATGTTCTTTTTAACTTCAAAGGCAAAATGTTTTGTAAACTAGGAACTTTGAAATGCTGGTCAACTGAATTGAGAACACATTTTGCTTTGAAGTAAAATCATTTTGAACTTTGAAAATTTTGACAAATCGAGGGTTCTTTTTAACTTGCACAAATGAAGTGTTGATTGTGATTTTTAGTTTGCTGCAAGAAATGAAATTTGTGTTGTCTTGTTTTAAAATCCAAAATAAAATGAATCCTAACTTGCAAAAATCAAATTTGTTGGGTTTGATTTTGTGGTTCTTTTTAGTTTGCCAAAATGATGTTCTTTTTAGAGCTCCAAACTGAAAAAGTGTGATGAATTTTTAAAACCCAAATTGAAGTGAAATAAATTCCTTTAAGCTATAATAGAATGTGAATTTATTTTAAACCCAACTTTAAAGACAAAGTTTAGCAAAAAATAATTTAACATCCTAAAAATCTTGCAAAAAAGAGGGTTAGTCTAAACCTGCACAAAAACCAACTGGTTAGTAAAATCCAAATTTTTGGTGGGCTTCCACAAGCCTATTTTTTTGGTTTTTCGGTTACAAGAAATTCCTTTTACAACTCTCTATTACAACAGCACTACTTTGTGTGAAAAGAGAAGCGCTATTTAACACGAAAGCACTAAATAACCAACGAAAGTGCTAAAAGAAGCACAAACGTGCTACAAAAAGAAACAAAAGCGCTAAAAGAACTCTGTCAGACAAAATTAATTCTATCAAATAGAGACCCAAAAGCACTTAAAGAAGATACAATAGCGCTATTTAAGGGTTAATAGCATTAAAAGATGGACAATAATGCTAATTGAGGAACAATAGCACTAAAGTGCCCAGTTTTGAAGGCGCTAAAGCGAGAATGAAAGTGCTAAAGCGTGACCTATGTGTCAATTAAAACATGGAAAAATGTTAGTAGTTTTAAAAAAATGATATCAGGAGGTTGCGTGTTCAATTCACGTCAGGTTCACCAAATGATTCTCTGCAAAAAGGATATTGTTAGGATAACAAACACAAACAACAAGCAAGAAACCAATTGTTAGTGTTAGAAATCACAAATTAAAAACTATCCTAAGCAAGCATATCAAGAGAGACACCACATACAGAATAGAAAGCTTAATGAAACTAAGAAATGCAACAAGGCATCTCAAAATGCCCTCCACCATGTTTAAAGGTTCTCCTCCCTTGTTCCTCTCCTCTCCAAGTTCCTAAATGAGTGTAGCTCTCAGTAGCATTTTGCACTATTTTTGGATGTTTTATGGAGGTTCAAGATTGTGAATAAAAGGTCATGAAAATGCAAACATGAACAAGCTAAAAATGAGATATCATCTAATCTAGTGTTGATTTTAGTCCAAAAGAGTAAATGTAAATGCTTATGCTAAATGCTCTCTAAAATTAACTATAAGTTAAATGCATACAAGTTTTCATGATCTCGATTATGAAGAAATCGGCTCTACTTATAGGAAAAATGGAGCAATGGATGATTGAGTGAGTAATCTCAACAAGGGTTAGGATTGAAAGTTTTAAGATCCATGTGAGGGCTTTCAACCCAATCCCAAGATGACAAATGTCAACAAGAGATGGGTTGAGAGGATAGGGAATAAGCATTAAATGCTTGACATGACTTGAGGGTTAACTTGGGAGGTAAGGTTAATGTTGAGTTGAAAGAATAAAGCCATTATCCAATAAATAATGTCTTTATCCAATGGATAAACTCTTGTGTAAGGGTTAGTGAGGATAACCGTGGTCAAAGCAATAAATGCTTGAAGAGACCCATGAGTTAAATGAGGGTTGAGTTAGAGGTAAAGTCTCTAACCATGGGAGCAAGCGGATTTAGCCATAAATGGTTATGTAAGAGCCATTAATGGTCATGTAAGAGCCATTAGTGGTTTGGAAGACTTTAGGGGTTAGCTTGTTGAACACATAAAGCATTAAATGCTTTTCAAAGACTTTGGAGTCTTTGAGAAGTGACTCCAAGTTGCTTAGGAATGTGACAATATTTAGGAAATGGATTAGGCTATTTAGGAATGATTAGAAAGTGGTTAGAAGGGTCTAGAAGGGGATTTAGGATTGCAAGTGGATTTGGTGGGTGAGGGAAAATAGGATTTTAAAATAAAATTAATTTATTTCAACTTGTGGTTGCAACTTGCATTTGTAGGAAAATGCAAGTGGGGGGGAGGGGGATTTAATGATTTAAATAAATGTTTTATTTATTTATTTAAAATAAGAAAGGGGATTAAATTAAATAAATAGGATTTATTCATTTAATTGATTGTGAATTTGGTTTAATGAATTAATTAAAATAAATTGAATAATTTATTTACTTAATAGGAGAATGTTTGGAGATGAATTAATTAAATGTTAATTTAATTAACCATTGGCTAGTGGGTTTATTAATCAAATAAATAGCAAATATTCATTTAATTAAAATGGATAGATTTATGTGACTACACAATGATATCACAAAAATATATGAGATACATCATAAATATACATCATGGGAATCATAAATATCTCATCACAAAAGATGTGTACATGAATGGATCAATATGTCATATCAGTGTGACCACTAGGACACGGAGAAAAACTCTGTCTTGATGTAGCAGGCTTGGTAACACCAGCCAATACCCCTGTACCTAGGTCCCCACCTGGGGGATCTCTCTGAAGTGGTTGTGTCACCCCTCGACTCTCAGACTGGCTCTATCCCAATCTCCTACTCAGTTGTGAAAATCCTAGACCCCTCTGATCACCAGGAACAACAATATAGGATAAGGTCCTGTAATACTCAGCCTCCTGGATTGCCTGACACATCATCTTTAGGGCAGCCTTCCCTGAACTAGACTCTCCCGACATCTATACCTGTGCCTTAACCTACCAACACCTATCCCTAGCGGCATCTCTCTCAGCCATGAGAGAGGCCATCTGAGCCTCTACCTGAGAAATCTAGGCATGTGCCTATGTCTATACGTATGACATTCATGCCTATGTTTGTACCTAAGACATTTGTGCCTGTGTCTATACCTGTAACTGTGTCATCTGGATCTCTAGCTGGCCTATCTGAGAGTCCCTCTTTGCTAGTCGACTCTCTAGCTACTGAACCTGCAAAGTGCATCTGTCCCACCCTGCTCACTAAGATCATAATACACTAGCTCTCTCATCACAGGGATGCGTAGTATCTAGTACACATCCTCAAGCGTCACTATCATCTCACCAGTTGGTAAGTGAAAAGTATTATGCTCACTATGCCAATGCTTTTCTAAGGCTGTCAATAATCCTCGGTTAATCAAAAGTTGGGGCATGTCAAGAAGGGAAGATAAACCACACCTATCAATGTGGTCTCTCTCCACCTAGCTAAGGCAGGGTATTAGCAACCATGTCTTTGGGAAGTGCTCCCGAGACTAGAGGACACTAAAGTACTCCTGCAAATCAAATCAAATCATCATATCGTTATCTTGATTTATCTATCTATCAGTCTACTTTGCTCACTTTATATTTATATCAAATCTCATTGAGTCCCTATCAATGACGTTCATTTATCATGAGGTCATTATCAATCTTATCTCATCTCACATGTAAATCGAGATAATCAGAACTAATCATCAAATTTCATCAATCAGGAGTATCTAATTTTATCAATCAGTACCTAATCAAATCTATCTTACCCTATCGAAATCAAAAATCAAATCAATTTGACAGCATTTCAGCACCTTTGTCAAAAATCATGATGTTTGGGGGTCAGAGGAGCAACAAATTTTTTATCAAAATCAATCATCCGAAAATTAAATCAGATCATCCAAATTCATCAAAAATCCAATCGCAATAAAAAAATTAAATAATCAAGTGATCAAGACTCTGAATCAAAAGTCTCAAGTCAATAATCAAAAAATTAATTAGAATAATTAGTCATC
Source organism: Cryptomeria japonica (assembly GCF_030272615.1). Lineage (NCBI taxonomy): Eukaryota > Viridiplantae > Streptophyta > Pinopsida > Cupressales > Cupressaceae > Cryptomeria > Cryptomeria japonica. The sequence continues at coordinate 415,609,852 of NC_081412.1, read as the reverse complement.
GCAAAAATAAAAAATTAAATTAATAATTAGAAAATCAAGTCATCAAAAATCCTAAATAAAAAAGTCATCAAATTCAATAATTGAAAAATCCAACACTGCAAAATTATCAAAAATCAAATCAAGAAATCAAAATATCAAATCATTTTTTTTAACAAAATGCAAAAAAATTAAATAATTTTTTTGAAAAATGTAAAAATTCGAAAAACAAATTTCAATTTTTCAAAAAACCCATTTTGTAATGTGCAAAACCCAACAGGAGCAGGATCGCCATTCCTTCCTCAAGAGCAATTTTTCAAACAACTCAAGTGCACAAATGAAGAGTGGTAAAAGGAATTCACCTTTTTAAACTAAAAAGTGGGGCATTTTGGTGGGATTTTTATTCCACTTATTTTCAATCATTTAATCAACTAATTAGCCTGGTAGGGTAGTGTTTTTAAATTTCTTATCGAGAAATGAATCGGATCGACTCTGAAAATATCTAAAAATTGGAAAATCATCAAAAATCGTAAAAAAAGTAAAAATTTCAAAATTATCAAAACAAAATCAAAAGATCACAAAAAATTAAAAAACATTGAAAAATTATCCAATTCATCTCCTGGGGGGATATCCTCGTATTGAAATCTATCAATCAACGTCTGGGGCATCATATCCAGATTTATCATCTCAAAATCAAATACACACCATATCAAGATTTATCATCTCAAATCGAATTAGTATCATATCGCAACCAAATCTGCATCGAAATCAAGATCAAATCCACGTCTTAGCATATCGTATCGGCAACATCATCAATCGAGTTTTCTTTGAACCAATGTGTCGTCACACATTGCTTCAAAGAGGGGCAAAATGTGTACACCTAAAAATGGTCTAAAGATAATTAATTAAATATGCAATTATTTAATTAATCCCCCTTCCCAATTAATTGAATTCACAAGCAATTTGATTAATTCCCCCTTTCATCTACTTATAAATAAATCTAAGGATTTATTTATTAAGTTCATTTCATAATTCCTTTTGATTAATTAATCCTCCCCCATTTAAAATTCATTCTTCTAATCTCATAATTAGCTAAAACAAATCAAATCATGATTTGTTGAGATGAATTATCTTATCCTAAATATTTAAATTTCTAAATTCAAATGAGCACATGGCTCCTAACTTTTAACCACCTAACCTAACCACCTCCTTACCTAACCCATTATATCTAATCCTAGGGTCTAACTAACCCTATCCTCTTGCACATCCTAACCTCTTTTATCCTAACCTCTTATGGGTTGGATATTCTCCCCTTGAGACACATGGCACTTTTGCCACATGTCTCCTCCCTTGGACACTTACCCTCTCATGAGAAAGGCTCCTTGACACTTGTCACCACAGAGATGACAAGTGTCCCTTCATCCAAACTCTTCTCCAACCTCCTCAATCTTGGCCTTTGATATCTTCAGATCAAATTTGGACCCTTGATTCCTGCCACCTCATCTTTGGCCTTGGAGCTCCTATAAATATCCCTCATTTTGGAGCAATAAGGATCCCTTGCATTCCTAGTTTTTGCATTGTTATTATAGGAATTTTACATCAATCATCTAACTAATTGTTAATTAGATTAATCATATTTCATTTTCATATTAATCTAGTTTCATGTTATCAATCATGTAGCTTGAATAGATCATTCTAGCTAAATCATTCGTCAATCATCATGCATTTCGTAAAATTTACACAATTAATTATGAAGTAGCTACTCAACTCTTGAGTTGCCACTTTGGAGGTCATTGGTCTACTGAGAGCCAACAATTCTTCAACCTTCAAGGTCCTCAAGAATAGAGGAAGATGGGACATTTGAAAGGAGGCTATGGGTTTGCATCTCTAATTTAGTTTTTGTATTTGCTTCCTACTTATGTTTTATTGTCTCATCTATGTTTATGTTTGCTATCAATTTACCACATTTTTAGCATCATAATAATGAATGGGTGTTTATTTCTATCAAGAAAGATGATCCAATGCCTACTAATTATGTTAGGTGTATGAATGTAAAAAGAGCTTTTGCTGCACAAGTTGAAGAGAAAGATGAATATGTAATTGACAACGGATTCTCTCATCACATGACAGGTGATAAGAGTAATTTTGTGAGTTTGCAAAAGTATGAAGGTGGAGTTGTGAAGTTTGGTGATGATAAAGTTCGTATAATTTGTGGTAGAGGTTCTATTTCTCTTTATGGTAAGCATAATATTAATGATGTCATGTATGTAGAAGGCCTAAAGCATAATCCTTTGAGTGTTGGACAAATGGTTGACAAGCGATATGATCTTCAATTCAAGAAATGCAAGTGTAGAATATTAGGTAGCTCTAGAATTGAGATTGCATTAGGTATAAAAGCTAAAGGTAATATCTTTCACTTAAATAGTTCCAGTAAAAGATGTCTGATTGCTCAAGTTGTTGAAAGTTGGTTGTGGCATAGAAGAATGTGTCATGTGAATTTTGATAACATTGTTAAGATAAGTTCTATTCAGGCTGTGAGAGATCTTCCTAAGTTGATGAAACCTGCTAACCCTATGTGCAAGGAATGTCAATTAGGGAAACAAACTAGAGTTACTTTCAAATGTAAGAAGCATTTTTAAAATGGATTATTGGATCTTGTGCATACTAACTTGTGTGGACCTTCTAGAGTTAGAAGCGTGCAAGGAGACATATATTTCATTTTTCTAATTGATGATTATTCAAGGATGATGTGGGTTATGTTCTTGAGGGAGAAGTCTAAAGCTCTAGAGAAGTTCAATATTTTCAAGGTTATGATTGAGATAGAGATAGGTCTAAAGCTGAAGTGTCTGAGATTTGACAGAGGTGGTGAATTCACTTTCGGTGAGTTTAATGCATTTTGTGAAGAACATGGGATAAAAAGAAAATTGTATGCTCTAAGAACCCCTCAGTAAAATGGAATTGTGGAAAGAACAAATAGAACCATTCAAGAATCTACAAGGATAGTGATGTTGGAAGGAAATGTTCCGCATGTTTATTGGAGAGAAGTTGTGAGTACTATTGTTTACACTCTTAACCAAGTGCATATCAAAGGTGATATCGGTAAGAATCCTAATGAATTATAGTTTGGTAATTCTCCTACTGTTAAATATCTTAGAATTTTTGGAAGTAAATGTTATATCAATAGGGATCAATATTTAAGAAAGTTTGATGCTCAATGTGATGAAGGAATATTTCTTGGTTATTCTACTAAAAACAAGGCCTACCGATGTTATAATAAGAGACTGAGAAAGATAGTTGAGAGTGCAAATGTCAAGGTTGATGAACGCAATGAGATATAGTATAAATCTTGCAGATATGATTTATATGATCAGAATGGCAATGCAAACAAAGGGAAGCAATCTCAAACCCATAATCAAGTTCAGATCATTCCGACGAATCCAATAACTTAGGGAGAAGGAACTAGTGCAAGTGCAGGAGAAAGAAGTCAAGAGTCTAAAACTCAAGAAAACCCTAAGACTCCTAGCTATGCAACATTGAATCATTCTAAAAATTAGATTATAGGAGATAGAAATAAAGGTGTTCAGACAAGGAGAATTATTGAAGATCAAGTTGAATATTTTTTTATTTAAAAGATTGAACCTAAAGATGTGAATGAAGCATGTAAAGATGAACATTGGGTAAAAGTTATGGAAGAAGATTTAATGTAGATTGAAAAGAGAAATACATGGTATCTTGTTCCTAGACCTAAGAAAAATAATGTAATTGGAACCAAATGAGTCTTCTTGAACAAATTGAATGAGCAAGGTGAAGTTGTTAGGAACAAAGAAAGACTTGTTTGCAAAGGATATTCTCAAATGGAAAGAATTGATTTTGAAGAAAAAATTTCTCTGGTGTTAAGAATTAAAGCTGTTAGATTGTTTCTTGCTTATGCTTCTTACAAGGATTTCAAAGTCTACCAGATGGATGTCAAGTCAGTATTCCTAAATGGAAAATTGGAAGAAGAAGCATGCATAGAGAAAATGGATGGATTTCAATTGACTGATCAAGGAGATATGGTGTTCTAGTTGATGAAAGCATTGCATGGTTTAAAGCAAGTGCCCAGAGAATGGTATGCTAGATTGGATAAATATTTGTTGAAACTAGGATTTAATAATAATCTATACTTCAATATTGATCATGATAAAATTCTGATTGTTGAAGTTTTTGTTGATGATATTGTCTTTGGAGGGAATGATAGTCTATGCAAAGAGTTTTCTAATGAAATGCAGAATAAATTTGAAATGTTGTAAAGTCCTCTTCACATTACTCTTCAGTATTTCTCAAGATTGGCCTATCACCCGACCCTCATAGGCCAATAGGAGTGTTTTGGGGATCGAGTTGCAGTGAATTGAGGCTTCACATTTCATGATTTTTGAGTAAAAGGGTGAAATAAGAAGATTAAACATATTATGAGGCATGTGCACTTTTAATTTTATAATATTACTTTATAAAGTATAATTAATATAACATGTGTAATAAATAATAATAAAGTGTACCTACCCTCATATGGCAATTTTCTAGAAGGAACGAAATGATTGGGTAGGATTAAAATAAAAGGAGGAGAGTAATTCATTGTAATCATAAGTTGTTTGCATCTTCTCTTGTATGATTGACTTGTGAAGCTAGAAGGTTGTTTGCAGAGTATCATTTGGGAATGGAAACTCCCGGTGATAGGCATAAATGAGGAAGTGAAATACCTTTCCAAGGGGTTGCAATAAGGTGGAAGATATTTTTAGTCTTCCAATTTGGACATATCATGGTTTTGTTGGTGCCAAAGTGTATATCATGGAGAATTTTTAGAATAGCTGATTTAGGCATCCATAGCTAATTGAGGACCTCAAGAAAGAGAAGTTGATTTCCATTAAGAGGTTGTTGGGGGAAATTTACTAGCTGATCAAATATTTCCAAGTCTAAAAAAATTGTGTGTTGTGCTCAGAATTTTGATTTTGCCCATACCACATCAAGGAAGCTCTGAATATCACTTTTGAAGCTAGCGGTTTGTCTCAAGGAGTAAGGTGAGTCATTAGGTGACAAATTGGAGGGAATTGATGAGTGAATCTGCCTATAAATAATCTTTGATCATAATCAACCTTGACTGCATTCACCATTGATTTGGCTCATAACTTTGGTATTTGTCTTCCAAATTTTATATGCAGCTAGGCGATCCATCCCTACACCTTAGGCAATCATTTTGGAGGCACATTTGTGGAGATTTAGATACCATACATTGTGATCTCAGTTCGAACATTGTAGCAATAGGGGTGACCTTTAATGAAGATTCAATTTGGCACATTCAAGGGGATTTGTGCATGGATATTGCTTTCTTCTTCACATTGAATTGTCCCTAGGTTCTTTTATCACCATTTCCTTGATCATGTCATAGAGGTTAATGACTACCATATGTATTCAACTTAGCTGAAAGGGATAGGTTGATAATCATGAGTCTTGATTTATTGTAAAAAGTCTATCGATCTGCATTGTAAAGGTCATTTGTTCACAATAGTGGTTGTAGAAGTTTGCTTTGAGTATACTTTACATCATATGTACTTTTTTCTGAGGAATAATGCCAATGGTTTGACATAATTTCAGCAAACTAAACATTCTAATTTTGAGTCCAATTTGGGGTGAGAGCTTCATAATTTGATTGTATATGCATTCTTAGCTATCATACTTTCACTTATAGTCATTTGTAGTTGAACTTTTTGAGAAATGTGTGAAAGTTTCACCTCCATATCAAAATGAAAACTACTGAGACAATAGTTTGCATAACATAGACAATAGTAAAAAGCATAGCACACAGATTTACTAGCAAATATCTCCTTGTTTTGATCTACAAAGGGATGGGGGATATTTCAAATGTCTATGATTGGAGAGATGAAATTCTTTTTGGGTTTATAAATCACTCAATCAGAAAAAGGAATTTTTATATCTCAGTCCAAGTATCTAAAAGAGTTATTGAAAAAGTTTTGTCTAGAAGATACAAAGCCAGTTGGTACTCCTATGGTGACCAGATGTAAGTTGACTAAGGATAATCATTCCCCTAGGGAAATTCAGACTAGATACAAATCTATGATTAGTGGATTACTTTATTTGACTTAGACCAAATCAGATATCATGAATGTTGTTTGTCTTGTTGCTAGATTTCAAGCCGATCCAAAGGAATCTCATGTTGTAGCTGTTAAAAGAATCTTTAGGTATTTGAAAGGAACTGTTGATTTTGGTTTATGGTATCCTAAATATGATGATTTTACTTTGAGTTATTTTACTGATGTTGATTGGGCAAGAGATGTGGATGACAAAAAGAGTACTACTGGTGGTGCATTTTTCTTGGGAAATAGATTGGTTTCTTGGTTGAGCAAAAAATAGAACTCTATTTCTCTATCTACTGTAGAGGAAGAATATATTGTTGTTGCTAACAATTGTACTTAGGTGGTATGGATAAAGAAACACTGAATTCTTAGAAATGTATGTAGGTCGTATGGATGAAGACTAAGCATATATCAATCAAGTTTCACTTTTTGAGAGATAAGGTAAATGAGAAGGAAGTCAGATTGGAGTATGTGCCTTCAAAGGAACAGATTGCAGACATTTTCACAAAGCCTTTTCCTAAGGATATTTTTGAGTATCTTAGAGGGAAGTTAGGGGCGATTGCCCCTCCTGACTAGAACTAAGATGCATTGGTATGTATCAATTTGGTGCATTTCATAGTCATATCTTGTGATCCAAATTGATGAGTGGTGGTTGCTACTCAGGGGGAGTGCTCAATAAGTCAGTTTTGTGAGTTAGATGTCCAAATTCAATTTTGAGAGTTAGTTTTGTGGTTTGATTGCAAACATGTGCCTTTTCTATTGATGTCAAAGGGAGAGAGATTCATGCGAAAAACCATGTAAGGAGAGAGTCATGTGAAAATTTGTGAAGTGATTTAGGGGAACAGAGCAATATGTAAGGTCTAAGAGAGAGAGTTGTAGATTTCTTTGTTATTGATTGTTTTTCACATCATATGTTGTCATTAATGACAAATAGGGAGATTGTTGGATATTGTTGTAAGTATGCTACAAATATGTGCTTGAGTGATATCTGAGAGATGCGTTGTCATTGATGTCAACATATTTCTCTATTTGTGACAACGATGCAGTGAAGTTTAGTGAGTTGGTTTGTTCAGTGTAATCAATATGATGAAGATGATACTTTTTGGATTAAAGGGTTTGTAGAGAGGTGTATGTAGATGATTCAATTAAGGTTTTAGAGGTCCACATGAAGATTTGATTGAGTTATGGATATCTTAGTTTTGGCTAATTGTTTAGTTGTGATAGAGTGTCAATATTTTGATCTATATTGCTCCACATTATAATATCTTGATCTGCAGATTTGGAGGAATGTTTGGGATATTGATGTGTATCTTCAATTCAAGTGGTTTGTGGTTTGGTGCTTTGCAAGTTATTTTTCAAGGTTGATAGTCATTGCAGTTACAATGTTCTTGAAGTTTGGTATGATGATGCTGATGATTCTAGTAATTTGTGTTAGTGTGGATGTTGTGGTGGAATTGATGATGCTTTGTAGATGTTTATGGATAGTGTGCCTTTTGTGTTGGTGGTCCGCATTGATCATTGAGTTCGTAATTGATTTTTTTCTTTGGTGTGTTAGTATTCTTCATGTTTTTGGCTGACCAAATGCTTGTAATGTGTCGCGGATGTTCAATGCATAATTCTTGGAAGTGTTTCATATTCAAGGCATAATATTTGGGTTTGTGCTATGTCTTAGCTAACATTGCTTGGTCCACATGTGATATTGTATGGTTTGTGGTTATGTTTTTGTAATTAGGTGGTGAGTGTTAAGCTAACCTTGTTGGTCTTTCCAAGTTTGATGTCATGTATAAATAAATATAATATCTTTGTATTTGAGTGTGTTGTGGATGAAAGTATGTATGTGCATTGAATGTATTAATCTTTTGGAGGTAGAGAAGAAGTGTGAAGAAAAACGAAGTTGTTTTGTGCTTAATCAAAATTGTAACCAGACATTAAGGAGATGTTATTTTCTAGTTCATTACTTCCGGATGTGATCTGAATATGTCTATAAGGTAGTGATCCTTCCTTGGGTTGTAGCCCATTTTTTAGCAATGAGCTTTAGGTAGTGTTCAGGAATGCATGTGCATTCCCCATTGTAATACTTCTATACTTCTAATAGAGTATACTCATTGTAGGTGTGTTCCCACCATGGTTTTTCCCTTGATCAAGTTTTCCACGTCAAAAATCTTGGTGTTACATGTGTGTTCATGATGTGTTGCTGATTCATGCTTTCATTCTTAATTATTAGATCTAAGAATAAGTTTAATTTGTGTGATTTTTTGAGACAATTGATTCACCCCACCCTCCCTCTCAGTTGTTTGCTTGATACCAAAGCTATTTTCATCAAGGTGAAGGATTCTTAGTACCTTTTTCATGGATGGAACCTATTTCAATTTCTTCACCTCGAGTCATTTGATTGAGTTGAAAACTTCATCAACCCAAAGTAGGAATGTAGCAATGTTATCCTTTGCCTTCATTTTTAGATTGTCAAATTGACTTCAGTAAGTTTGAAGCCTTTCTTGTTTGAAATTATCATTTCCCTCATATATATATTGTGTAACTTAAAACTCACACTTTCTATTTTTATACAATGCATAATATTCACAAAATGAGAGTTAGATAATCCACATAAAATAGAATTCCTTGTTTTGGAATTATTTTCATAATTGTTCATTATATCTTGATCTCTTAGAGGACTATCGAGTATCTCATAACCATATACAATGGATTTCCAAACATCAAATCTTAGGACCATCAAGTATACTTCCATGATCCTTACACTCTAAAAGGCATAATTGGATCCACCAAAAAGTAGTGCCTTATTTGAAGACACACCTTCTTGAGCCACTAAATGTATCATACCAGATCTACCTCAAGCTATTAATCTTCTTCCAGGGAACCTTTCCTTGATACCAGTAGAATGGAACACAATATATTGAGAGGGGGAAGGGTGAATCAGTATACCAATTTCAACTTAATTAAACATTGATTTTTACTAACAACTTCTTAAAATAAGAACCCCACATCATCAAAGTAGTATTTACCAATCTTTCCTTGATGATAAATAAATAAATTAACACACAAGAAAATATCGCCACAATAAACACTAGATTTACATGGAAAACCAAAATGGGAAAAAACACAATGATAATAGCTATTTGGATCTACTACCCAAATCTATCCTTACAAAAATAATATATCACTTACAATATGAAGTAGGCACCAACCTAATAGAGACACCAATCCTCAAATCAATTTATGAGCACCAACCTAAATGAGACACCAATCCCCTTCTCTGAGATATTAGTACCAACTCAACAAGTGAGACAACTATCCCAGCAAAATAAAAATTTTATTAATTTTTGGACCTTCAAACTAAATACACAACTTTCTTTTGGTCCGAACCACCTTCAAAACACTCCCACACATCACATTTGGTCTTCTGGTCAAACCACACAATGATTATAAAACAACTCACATAGCATCACTAGGAATGAACCTAGATCAATTATTATATGACATACAAATTTTATTACATTCATATGTCAGCCTAAGAAAATATTATTGCATTTGGAAGTTAGCCACAAGAATAAACCTTCACCAAATGTATAGTAGGTCAGGTCCAAAAGCCCACACATTACTCTAGAAGAAATAATATTCTATGCATTCTCTAATATAGCCTTATCTAGTCCCAAAAGTCATCCACATGTTGCAAACCTCTAGTGCATCAAACTAGAACATCAACCCAGTTGATTAACTAGCATAATGGCCACTATGCCACTTAAAACTTTCTAACCATAAAGGTTCAACTCTAAAAAAAATGGAATATAATTAAACATGTATAGACCCACTCTCCTTCCAAATCACAAGTCATAACTCTCAAGTGTGGTAGAATGCAAAGAAAACAAATTGTTAGTGTAAACACATTTTTTAAGGAATAGACCTCAGAAACACAAATGCCTTTGGATCACCTTCAACACTTGGAATGGATGCAAGATGAAATTACAACCATAATACAATTGGTCTCACAACTTGCACTATAATTTCGTAACTCAAATACTCAAACATAGATATTATGATAGTTGTGACTATACAATTACATGCCAATTTGACCTCGCAGTGAGTTTCTCACAATCTTCTAAATCCCGTGTCACATATTTGATACATCACATATTTGATACTCCTTTGACATCAATGAAAACATATGTTCAATAATATCTAGTATATCTTCTAATTAAGGAAAGGAATATAAGAGAATAAATATCAACATATATGATGTCCATAGAAAGTGCTCAAATGTTGTCATGTTGGTTCCAAAAGATGCCACAATTAAATCAGGAGTTTAAGGCCTAATTAAAGAGAGTGAAAAATATAAACCTTATAGAGATAAACATATAACAAAATTAAAATATGAATATGACCCCTTTGAATGTTACTCAATTATATTTAAACCAATGTGAAAATGTGATAAATGAATATGTGGAGAAAGAATATCTAAAGAAGATGATGCAACTCTTTAGGAGCTAAAAATTAAGAGAATGTTATTATAATTAATGGTTTCCTCTAAATATACAAGAAGGGATGCATAAATAAAACCATAAGATATTGCAATACTCATTCAAATGAGCTATATCTTGAATATTAATATGTGCATGATCTATAAAGAGTCATTGGAAGCCATGGATGTAGTAACTCTAAGGTTAGATAAAGAAATAGGTGATGATGAGTGGTGATATTGAAACCAAACAATGGTTCAAAATCAAATTTATACTAATAAAATTACCTCTTCTTTATCTCTACAATTGATAGCCTTATGGCTAAAATGATTACAATTAAAACAATAAATTGAAAAAGAGTGATTGAACTTGATATTTTACACTTGTCCTCCTGATGTGTGTCTCCTTGATCTTTTGTTCTATTTACCCACCTGATTGAAACCATCATCCACTTTCTTGTGCTCCTTGGTTATCACAACATGTTCATGTTTTGAACTTCTAGAGCCATTCTCTTTCAAATTCTCACCAACTAACTTCAAGGGCTAATCAACTACTTTTCCCTTTTGTACCTCTATAAATCCAATATTAGTTCTTATATGTGGTGATCTCTGACTTTCAATTATCTAGTCCAAGATCTTAGATTTTTTTCCCAAATTCAACTTCATCTAACTGTTTATCATCCACTTTCTTATGCTCCTTGGTTATCACAACATGTTCATGTTTTGAACTTCTAGAGCCATTCTCTTTCAGATTCTTACCAACTAACTTCAAGGGCTAATCAACTACTTTTCCCTTTTGTACCTCTATAAATCCAATGTTAGTTCTTATATGTGGTGATCTCTAACTTTCAATTATCTAATCCAAGATCTTAGTGTTTTTCCCAAATTCAACTTCATCTAACTATTTATCTTTTTCTATTTCTCTTCTTAATCCTACTACCTTTGCCTCAAATTTTCATAGTGTTTGTCTCTTCTCAGTAGTCTATTAGTCATAACATCTTCAACTTGGATTTTGAAATTAAGAAACACCTTCTTTGCCTTCTTAAGATTCTAAGACAATTTTTTTGTAGCTTTCACTTCTTCAGCAATTCTCTTCTTCAACCCCTTGATACCTTTATCTGCACAATACAATTCTTCAACCAAATCTACCTCATCATCATCATCATCATTTTTAAGATAATCATGTGAGGAAGGCCTAAGAAACATAGATTTAAGATAATTATATATCCCAAACTATTGACTAATTGAAAAAAAATTTAATAATTAAATAATTATTAATTATCCAAAACAATAATATCGAAATAGAAATTAATGCAATTAAGCATAAATTATAATCACAGAATAAAAATCATCCACACAACACCAAGATTTGTTCATGGAAAACCCAGTGAAGGGAAAAACCATGGTGGGAAGCCTACCCACAGTCAAATAATACTTCTACAGTAATTATGTGAATTACAATGAAGGGGCCGACACTTGCAAGAAGGCCAACAGCCTAGAGCACACTACTCATCACAAAAGGAGCCTCACTGACTACATATAAATCCAGACTACAATCCGGAGAAGTGTTGAACTGCAAAAGAGAGCATCTCTTATGCCAGAGTATAGTTCTAGTTAAGCTCAATACCGGAGGACTAAATCCTCTTACACAAACCCAATTCAATCTCCAATGGTTGACCAACTCCTCTGCTTGAATGATATTGCATTATTCGCACATTACATTCCTTGACCATGACCTCTTACAATAACCATGATAATCTACAATGAGATCTTACATCTTATTTATACAAACCCTTGACCATAAACAATCAGGTTGGCTACTGGACAATAAACCAATTTCATAATTACAAACCATGTCAGCCTTAGACCAAAACAAATAATATCCAACACATAAGAAATCTCAGAAATACAACAATAGGTCCTATCGACATGTTACATTAATGTCGGTCCATAACCTAGATCAAGCGGGACCAGGTATGGTCCACGCACTTCAGTAATGATCTCCAAATGCCAAGTCTCAAACATGATCACCAACAACATCCTTAAACTCCATTAGAAGCTATACAAACACCAATTATGCAATGCATCAAAGATCTCCACCAAAATCTCTGTTGGTGAAAGCCTCGCCAAAACTAGAAACCAATCTTCTAAGTAAGCAGGATAGCATCCAATCACCAGACCAAAACCAATAGACCAAATATGAGTATGAGTATCATGAACAAGCCAATTCCATCATCAGATTATACCAGAGCCTACCAGATCATGCTAGATCCAAGTTAACCAAAAAATACTCAACCTACCAGGACCAGAAAGGTGTCAGTAAAGCATCCAAACAAGTAGTGTTGACATCAATGATAAAATATCAATGCAACACATAATCAATTCCACCAAATGGACAACATTTGTTATGATCTAGATGTTGATTAGATATGATCTGTGATGATCTGTATTGTAATTCATCATGTACTTTAGGGTTCAGTAGTTGACCTAGTGGAAAGCATTATTTATGTTGACATGGTTAATGTTCAATGTGTTGGTGGTCTTAGAGAAGAGTGTGAAACCATACCAGAGAAGAGTGAGATCTCCCTGAGAGTTGCAGATAGTGGAGAATAACTGGATCTAATTTAGCAAGCTGAGAAGTGCAATTAACATATCACTTTTTCACTGTTGTTTCCTAACAGTTGTAGTAAATTAAACCCCTTAACTGGGTAGGTCCTAACAGGGTAGCTCTCAAAAAAAGTGGTAAATCCTCTCATGAGGTTGATCCTAATAGGTCATTAAGCTCCTACCCAAGTTGCACATCCAAATCCCTTAACCAAGTGACTCCTAATAGGGTATGCTCCTAACAAGGCATATTGTAAGCTCCTAATAGGGCTAAGCTCCTAAGAGGGCGTACTTCAAAATAGTACAAATTCTTGTGGTTACTAACCCCCACTGTGGTTTTTTCCCTATTTGGGTTTCCACATCAAATGGTGTTCATATGTGGAATGATTTTCATGTGATGTTATCAATTATATTTAGTCTATTCATTATTTCTGAATACACCGGTTATAACAATTTATCATAGATTTATCAGTGGTTATCGGTATTGTTTAATGAGTTGACATATGTGGTAAATGAAGTTGGATTTGTTGTAAGTTTTATTTTGGTTTAAAGTTCCAAATTGGTGTTAATACTAATTCACCCCACCCTCTCAGTATTAACTGGATCCTCATAGAATTAACAAGGGCTTCGTCTGACAACTTGTGGATATATCATTTTTTTAATGAATGTTTACTTTTCTTTACTTTATCTTGCATATGCACGTAGTGTCATATGACTCCTAAAGTGGGGGCTAAATGTAGCATTGTAAATTGTACACCCTTGCTAGGGTGGTACAATTCTATGCTTAGTTTAACACCCGCCTTAGTGTGTTTGCATCTTGCATTGTAATTTCCCTTTAAGAATTTAATTAATTAATTTAATTAAATCTAAAGTCATATTTCATGACTTTTCACATCATAAAATTGGGCCCTTTACCCTAAGTGTGCCCCTTTTTATTTTATTCCTCTAATAATGTTTTAAATCATAAACCCTAATTATGTCTTATTTCAACCTTTAAGGACCGATTTCGCATATCAAAAGATGTCAAAATTAGATGTAACTTTGGTATTCACTCTAATATCATCATATCTACTGGCCCTGAAAATTTGGTGAAACGTTGGTTAGACCGTGTGTAAGTTATGCACAATTCCTAACATTTTTCTTGAAATTTTGAGAGCATAGTTCTATGATATTATAATTCTTAACCCCAAGAAATTGGTAGAAAATTCAAATATTAGGTTGGCCTAAAGACGGAATTAAGATCTAGGGTTTCATACATAAGATCTCTCTTTCTTCATTTGAAGGTCAAGAAGTTTTTGGCTAAGTTTTCTAGCAAGCATAAGAAGCCTTCTATGTAGTGAAAGAGCAGGTCTTTTGGATTCTTCAAAAAAATTTAACAACTATCAAGCATTCATCATGAATTCTTTTATCAATCATTCTTTCATAAATTGGGGGCTTTTGAAGATGTAGGAAAGGAAAAGGAGATCATCTTCTGCCGATTGGCTTATACCCCTCCCTTGGGGTTGGGTATGATTTCATGTTGTTTTCATGTCTTTGTATGAGCTTCATTACATCAATTTGAAGATTTAAATTTATGCTTTATATCACTTAGCATCGTTGATTTAGAGAATTTAATTTGTCAATTACAAGCATTTAGGGTTTACTCTTTAAAGCATAGGGTTACTCTAGATTGTTTGCATTCATCATTTTAGGGTCTTACACACACACAAAATTCTTGTACACACTATTTTACTATACAAATCAGCTATTTGTTGAGATATAAATCAACAAAATAGATTTTTTTAGCCACCAAAAACCCCATATAGCCACCAAAAACCCTATTTTCAGTTACAGGTGCAAGTATAGGATTCGATCGTCACTACAAATTTTAGGTCCGACAAAGAACATAGACACAATCCTAAGGACCAAACTTGATCAAAATTCACTGGGACAGGGGCGTGGCACCTTGGTTCTACCCAAGACAAGGGTGTGGCACCCTGGTCCTTCCAGTTTCAAGTAGATTTTGGTAGAATAACAATTTAGAACATCAAGATTGTAGTCTCTCAATTGCAGCTTCATGTTTGCGGAACATAGATAGGGGTGTGGCACCCCTATCCCAGGCAATTAATTGACTCGGTTTTTGGTGCCAAGTACACATTCAAATTTCTCCCCCTTCTCTGCTTTCAGTACTACAAGTTTCTGCAATTTGAGCTCATATATGCTTCATTGTTCCTCTCCTAGTCTAGTTGATCAATCACACTCTATTTTTCACATCTTCTCTTCATATACAATAAGAGGAATAGAAACCCTAAGAGGTAATCATTGGCTCTCTCTTTCTCACAAGAAGTAGCCAAAGTGAGCTATCTCCCTACGCTCTTTCATATTCCCAATGTGTTGAAAAAATGGGATTAGGTCCTAGTCACTTGGTCTTGCTTTTTCCCCTCCACACATCCTAATAAGTGATGAAAAAAGAAAACCTAGTAAACAAAATGAGACATGTGTTTGGAAAATTAATAGAAGCCAACTGGATAACTAAAGACTTTAAACCCAGGACAATGGTTGAAAGGACTATCTCTGTGTTGGTTGTTCCAATTAATTGTCTAAAGGATTCCTATAAGTTTGCCAAGATTAATCAAAAGACCTTCAAGTTAGTGGCCAATGAACAATGTCTTAACAAAATCTAATGACCTCCTACTCTTCAGGCTTTGCAAAACCTAGGTGGGAATACCTGTAGTACCCATGACATTTGACATACTACTCTTGATACTATTGAATAGCGGATGCATCTCAATACAAATACACCAAGGAAAGATGATTTATCCTTGATCACAACTACTCCTCTTGGTTTGAAAATGTTTAAGTAAATATTGAGATGATATTCAAACTACACCACTCCTAAAACAAGAAAATAAAAGATTTTTTAATTCTAAGTGACCCTGGAACAACTGAGAAAGAAAGACCAGTGCTTATCCTATTGGGAATAGATTTAAATTGTATAAAAATTATAATGATTGATAATGCATAACCATAGAACGATCATTAACCCAACACTTCATGAATTTCATGTTATGTTGCTGAAATAACAACACATTATTCTTAAAATCACATTACAGTAATCATTAACCCATCACTTCATGCCTTACATGTTATGTTGCATACATATTACAATTTAGAGTATATTTGCAAAAAAGCCTCTTTTATTTCTTATAGACTTGCACCTAATTGTAAAGCAGAAAATGATCGAACCCTAGTTGCTCTCCCCTCTTCCAACTCCAAGGAGAGAGAAGGGAGGTTACTAGGGTTGACATTTTTCACTTAGGGGAGACTTTACATTCAAAAGAGGGGTTGAAACCCACAAGATCCAATCCCACACAATGCAAGATTGGATTCTAAATGAGTTTCAAGGGTTAAGACAGCAAGGCTACCCTCTTTTGTAAAGAATGTAGATAGAATGATTAAGCTAGGAATACATAGAAAGTGAGAAAGATTCGCTTATAAACTGAGATAGGGATATAGGATGAAGCTGCGGACCTAGAATTAGCAGTAAAATGTCGATACGGCGCTGTCCTGCAAATTTGAGCAAAAGTTGACAGGACGATGGCGCCCGGCGTGCACACGGTCCTCCGAAAAATCCACAAAACGAAGGGGGATCTATTCGTTTCTGCACAAGGATTCCAGATCTTCAATTTCAGCCGCATACCTGCAACCTACACAAAGAAAAGCGAAGCCGATTGCGTATCCTATTGGGAATAGATTTAAATTGTATAAAAATTATAATGATTGATAATGCATACCCATAGAATGATCATTAACCCAACACTTCATGAATTTCATGTTATGTTGCTGAAATAACAACACATTATTCTTGAAATCACATTACAGTAATCATTAACCCATCACTTCATGCCTTAAATATTATGTTGCATACATATTACAATTTAGAGTATATTTGAAAAAAAGCCTCTTTTATTTCTTATAGACTTGCACCTAATACATTCTACTTTCTCAAAATTCTAGAATTCTTTACTACTGGCCCTAATTTCCCTTTTATAACACAAAGGAGTAAAACAATCTTCGGGCCGATAGTACACATGTTAAAATTTGATTTGCATTTTGTGATAATTTGCCAAGATCTAGAGGCAATGGAAAGAACAAATAAGAGAGAACAAAATTTGATAAGCATAAACTATATTCCTATCAATAATGTCAAAAGAGATCAACTGGATCAATAATCATTACATACAATCTAGATGAGCCTAATTATAAAGGAAAGGCTAAGAGACAAGAGAGCACACAATAATAACATGTGGCTCAATGAGATGCAAGGGTAGGTAGGAGAAATAGTATAATATTCCACATGAGGTGGATCTCCCACTAAAGGTGGAATTATCACTCCACAATAAGTGGATATGATAGAGTAACAACAAGATCACACCAAAAAAGGTGGAAATTCTTCTACATACACACTCCCAATGCATCACCTCTCCCTAAGTGTCTCATATGCAAACTACAATGTAATGCATGTACCTAAGTAAACTTAAGTAAAGTGTAATTATATCCAAGATGAATAAATAATTACACCAACACATTTCAATGGAATATGCAAAAAGGCATTCTTTACAAGTACAATACAATATCATCCTTGAGGGAGAGAAAGAAAGTGACCAGGATAATTGCTTCTTGGAACTAAAGCCATAGGCTAAGGTGTAGTAGTGTTGAGGTGTCTTCATGTCCTAGCATCTATCCTTGTCCAAAATTTAAAAAATTGATATTGAAGTTGGCATTGTCCTCAGGAGGTATGTATTTATTGTGAGGCAAAAGTTGTACACCTGCAAAAAAGAATGAGGCAAACAAAATCTGACATTGAGAGCTACTCCTTTGGTTGCTCTTCTTGCAGCATGCAATATTCTTTGTGGCATCTCTCTACTTGTACAATGGTGGGCCAAAAGAAGGATTTTGGTTCTTGCAATTTATTAAATGCCTCCTTTGTTTTATTATCCATTGCATTCTTGACTTCAACAATAAATTTTTGATACAAAGAACCAACTTCCAAAATTTTATCAATAATCAAATAATGTGTATCTTCTTGGGTGGGTTCCCCCCATACAATTTGGTCCAACGATGACCGCACTGCCCCTTCAAAATCACCTTTCCACACATTTAAATCCTTTAATTGTTAATATTCATCCAAAAATTTTGAAATGTTCCAATGCTAAATATCTTTGAAAGAATGCATTTTTCCCTTTAGGGTTACCTCTCGGCCCTCTATATGTTTCATCTCCTTGATCATCAAATTATAATTTCTCCAAGTGGCTCTAATATTTGGAGGGGCAAAGGGAATGTTTTTGATTGCCAAGAATATTTCCTTCAAAACTATAGCCCTAGGTTGCCATGTGGCTTTTAGAGGCTGAAAGAATGAGACTAGACCCTGTAGTTGTCTATGAATCTGAAAAATATGTTGGTATGAGGCATGCAAATAATCTAGTTTATTTTCTATTTGGCCTAGCAAGTGCAAAATTGTGCCTTTCCTAATCGCTAGACATTTGTATTCTCCTTTGTCCTTGACTTGCTTCAACCTTTTATCCTTGTTCTTAACAATTGTTACTAAGGCCTTAATTTTGATAGACATCATTTCAAAATCCAAAATTAGGGAGGAGGGAACACCCTCTAGCTCACCATGCCTAACTTGTTCCTATTGTCCTTGAGGAGGCAACTACTTCTCTACAATAACAATAGAAGACAAATCTCAATTTACCAATTCTTTTTTCAATTTGGCATTTTCTATATACATTTCATTGAAATAGGCATTTAAAGAAACATGTTGTTTCTTCAATATCCCATGTCTCCTTTCTTCCTCCTCAATAGCTTCTTTGGCAAAATATGATGAATGGTATGCAATTGTAGCAACCTCAACAGCTGATGTGTCCCTTAATGTCCTTACAATTGTATCCCTGTCTTTTCCTCTACTGCATACAAAAGTCTGGGATTATGAGTGTTGGGGACCCTTGACCATTGTGCCAATGCCTTTATACTAGGATTGAACCTAGTGCCATGAGTGCCAAATTATTTGGCATAAACAGTGTTAGATTCAATGACAGTCCCAAAGACATTGAGAGGTGAATCAATGTCTAACCAGTTAGCAGAATATTTAAACTTATTAATAACTTTGCATCCCAAAACAATGTACCATTAAATAAGAATTAATGCAACAAATAAGAATAATAGAGACAGCATAGAGAACACACCATAACACAAGATATTTAACGAGGAAACCCGGTGTGGGAAAAACCTCGGTGGGATTTGTGACCCACAATATTTACTCACTGGCCAATGAATAAATACTACTTACAATGAGGGGTTTGCACATGCAGGGAGGCCAACTGCCTAGAGCTCACCGCTCAATCACAAAATAGGAGTCACACTGACTAAAAAATAGATTATCAAAATCCAATACAATGTACTACTCAAATTAGCATCTCATATGCCAGGTTCAATACCAATTTAAGCTCAGACAATAACCAAAACCTTCGTTGTCAACTATATCACCTTATACAAAATTATACATCATATCTCGCTCTTCTCTATATATGCCATACCATATCCTATATAAAATGACCTATAAGATCTCATACATATATGAGTCTTTTACAATGTACCATGTCGGCCTTCAAAATATATTTACATTAAAATATGATAAACAAAAGTTTATTCCATGTCGGCCTAAGTGTCGGTATGCATTGTTGCTGATGTCAGTGAAGCGTCTGCCGGTGTATGTAGAAATCTATTACCGGTGTCGATGTCTACTGGATGGTTACCAGATGATTACCAGTTGATTGCCATCAATGACAACATCAACTATTCTCATAAGAGTGTAGAATGCCAACAAATAGAATCTTGTTACTTCTTTACCTGGTCTAATACAAAAAAAAATTCTCAATGTCCCACCCCAAGATCAGCAACATGCCACTTGACATGATCAATTTCCTGGCCTCATTTGGAGTAATGTCTATATTTTCCTTATCAAATATGCCATCTCATCTTTTGACATACTCTTCAATTTGTCCTATAACAAAAAAAAATTGAACTCTAGGGTTTTAATGAATTCATGATCAAACAAAAATTGTGAGGAGCAAGTATTCTTTCATCATTTGCATCTTCCTCAAAAATTATGCTCAAGATAATGGCTCTAACTGCATCCAGCGGTTCATCTACAAAATCCACATCTTTTAATGTGTCCTGAGGAGGAGAAGGTGGAGGAACTCCTGAATCATCCTCTTCATAAAAAAATTCTATAAAATTAGATAGGGAAACCTTGCCCTTTTCAACTTATTTCCCTCGCCCTGGGAGAGTCTAGCTTTCCCATGGCTTTGGTTGAGGAGGGACTGACTTGGAGGACTCTCCCTTCATGATCCACTTCCCCTTCTTGTCAACTGATGCATGTTTTGGGGGCTCATATGTAGGCCTTTCTTCTAGTTCTTGGCCAGATGACTCTCCTCCTTATGCCTTAACAAGAATTGATTCAAAACTTTTTAATTTACAACAAATCCAAGTTACAAAATCATTTAGAATATTTGAACAAAATCCTTTGAAATTGGGGTATTTCTACTTTCTCTCCTTCTTGATCTTGTCAAGGATATCCCACATTTTTCTTTTGTTCAATACACCCTGAGGGGAACAATTTCTAATCAAATCTTCATATTCATCATGCTCATGAAATACTATTTTTCTTTTCATTTTATGAACCCTAAGGTGATTGACATAGCCCTCAAGATCATAATCTCTCACCCTTCCACTCTATAGGCAGTAAGTATCTCTCAAGAAATCCTGCATTTGCTCAATTGCATCATAGCCAATTGAAAAATCATTATATACAGTATATCTTGGCATATGAGTTTACTTCTTTTATGGTCTAACCCATTTCCTCTCTATCCACATAAGTTGTCATATGAACTTAATGAATGCAATCCTTAGAGAAACAAAAATTGGAAATTTGTGGGGAGCTTGTTGGCATCCATGGACTCTAATCAATATGCAATCTGAATACAAAAAGAAATTAGCAAAATTGTGGGTGAATGCACCCTTTGGGAGTGGCATCTCCTTTTACCTTACATCCTTTTCCCTCAGTACTTTAATAATATCACTTAGATTTATTGGGCATTAAAGCCCACACCAACTCAACACCTTCATAACAAAATGATCAAAAAATCTACATAGTTTGTGGTACAGTCAAGGTAGGGGTAAGTCCTCAAAGAGAACAGTTCGAACCGTACAACAAGAGTTACACAATGGAAACAACACAATTGAGATGGAGGAAATGCAGAACAGACTTGATTATATCATAAAATTCAATTACAAATTGTCGGCAATGTGTGGGCTTACAAGATTTGTCTCAAAGGCCTAATTGCATACATGCTCAAATATAATATACGGGCTCAAGATAGTATGTGAGCCAACTCTAGACCTCCTAACCTTTAGATTTATCTTCTATATCTTATCACTTCATCCTAAATGCTTAATTGCATTGATTTATATGATCAAGGGTGATCTATGTTGACCTAAGATGAAACAAATGCCAAAGAACAAGATGAAATGTGTAAAACAACAAGGTCGGCCTTTGCCAAGGAACATTGGAAAACAATGAACTGAAGCTCCACAAGCTACAAAAATGGTCTACAAGATTCACTAATAGCAAATAGGTCCAAGCGGTTCCAATGCTCCAATCCATAAATCAATTTCAAATTCCAGAAGCGATAACTTGCTAGAAAAAGATCCAAACGTCCCGCAAACATAGGATAAGGTAGACGAACATGTCTATGAACAAAATATAGCTCGACAAGATCCGGTGAGCAAAATGCAAAGAAACGTAGAACAAAATGCTGAAATTACTAAATAGAAATAGACTAAAAAAGAAAATGTTATTGGTTGATGCAAATTGCCAATAACCAAGGATGCTCCTACATCAATTTGAGCACTATGACCCTTTTTACCAAATTTGAGTCCACCTTTGGATTGGCCATTTGCCACCTACTTTGGGGTCAAACATATTTATGTTTAGGTTGGGCACCCACTCTATCCTTCTTTGAAAAAGAATTAAATGACATAAGAGTGAATAATGCTTGAAATCTATTGGAACTTTTTCAATCTTTTCCTCCACCAATTCCTCAAGCAATTTATCTTGTACATAAGTGGCAAAAGTAGGAGTGTAGCAATGTTCTCCATTGCCTTGATTTTTTCGACTATCAAATTGACTTCAGTAATTTTGAAGCTTTTCTTGTTTGACATTATCGTTTCCCTCATAGATATTGTCTAACTTAAAACTCACATTTCCTTGATTTTTATCCAATGCATAATATTGGCAAAATTAGAGTTAGATAATCCACATAAAATAGAATTCCTTTCTTTGAAATTATTCTCATGAATATTCTTTATGTTCTGATCTCTTGGAGGACTATCAAGTATTTCATAACCATCTACAACTGATTTCCAAACATCAAATCTATGACCATCAAGTATGCTTCCATCCTTACAATCTAAAAGGCATAATTGGATCCACCAAAAAGTAATGCCTTATTTGAAGACACACCTTCTTGAGCAACTAAATGTGTCATACTAGATCTACCTCAAGCTATTAAGCTTCTTCCAAGGAACCTTTCTCTGATACCAATAGAATGGAACACAATATATTGAGATGGAAAAGGGTGAATTAGTATACCAATTTCAACTTAATTAAACATTAATTGTCATTAACAACATCTTAAAAAAATAACCCCACATCATCAAAGTATTATTTACTAGAATCTTTCCTTAATGATAAAGAAATTAATTAACAAACAAGGAAATATCCACACAATAAACACTAGATTTACATGGAAAACCAAAATGAGAAAAAATACAATGACAATAGCTACTTGGATCTACTAGCCAAATCTATCTTCACAAAAATAATAGATCACTTACAATATGAAGTAGGAACTAACCTACTAGAGACACCAATCCTAAAATACATTTATAGGCACCAACCTACATGAGACACCAATTCCCTTCTCCAAGATCTTAGTACCAACTCAGCGTGTGAGACACCTATGCCACCAGAATAAAATTTATATGAATTTTGGACCTTCAAACTAAATACACAACTTTCTTTTGGTCCGAACCACATTCAAAACACTCCAACAAATCACATTTGGTCTTCAAATGAAACCACACAATGATTATAATACAACTCACATACCATCACTCTTAGTCACACATGACACATACCTAATAATTACATTGAGATGCACACACACTAAGAATGAAACTAGAACAATTATTTATATATCATACAAAGATTATTATATTCATATGTCAACCTAAGAAAATATTATTTCTTTCATAAGCTAGCCACAAGCATAAACCTTCACCAAACCTATAGTAGGTCAGATCCAAAAGCCCGCACATTACTCTAGAAGAAAGAACATGCTATGCATTTTCCAATATAGCCTTATCTAGTCACAATAGTAATCCACCTGTTGAGCACACCTTGCAAACCTCTAGTGCATCAAATTGGGACATCAACCTAATTGATCAACTAGCACAATGACCACTATGCCACTTCAAATTTTCTAACCATAAAGGCTCAACTCTAAAAATTATGAAATATAATTAAACATGTGTAGACATACTCTCCTTCCAAACCGCAAGTTATAACTCTCAAGTGTGGTAGAATGCAAAGAAAAACAAACGGTTAGTGTAAACACTTTGTCTAAGGAATAGACCTCAGAAACACAAATACTTATGGATCAACTTCAACAGTTGGAATGGATGCAAGATGAAATTACAACCATAATACAATTGGTCTCACAACTTGAACTCTAATTTCATAACTCAAATTCTCAATCATAGATATTATGATAGTTGTGACTATACAATTACATGTTGATTTGACCTTATAGTGAACTCCTCACAATCTTCTAAATCTCGTGTCACATCTTTGACACTCCTTTGACATCAATGGCAACATATGTTCAATAATATCCAGTATATCTTCTAATTATAGAAAGGAATATAAGAGAATAAATATCAACATGTATGATGTTCCTAGAACATGCTCAAATGTTGTCATGTTGGTTCCAAAACATCCCACAATCAAATAAAGAGTTTAAGTTCTAGTTAAAGAGTGTGAAAAATATAAACCTTATAGAGATAAATGTACAACCAAATTAAAATATGAGTATGACACCTTTGAATGTTACTCAATTATCTTTAAATAAATGTGAAAATGTGATAAATGAATACATGGAGAAAGAATACTATCTAAAGAAGATGATGCAAATCTATAGGAGATAAAAATTAAGAGAACATTATTATCATCAATGATGTCCTCTAAATGTACAAGAAGGAATGCATAAATAAACCCATAAGATATCACAAGTACTCATTCAAACGAGCTATATCTTGAATATTAATATGTACATGATCTATAAAGAATCATTGGAAGTCATGGATGTAGTAACTCTAAAGTTAGATGAAGCAATAGGTGATTCATGAGTAGTGATATTGAAATCAAACAATGGTTCAAACACAAATTTCTACTAATAAAATTACTTGTTATTGTCAAAATCTCTCTACAATCCATATCCTTGTGAATAAAATCATTGCAATTAAAACAATAACTATAAAAAGAGTTATTGAACTTGGTATTGTACACTTGTCCTCTTGATGTGTGTATCCTCAATCTCTTGTTTTGTTTACCCACCTAATTGAAACCATAATCCACTTTCTTGCACTCCTTGGTTATCACAACCTGTTAAGATTTTGAACTTCTAGAGCCATTCTCTTTCAGATTCTCACCAACTAACTTTAGGGTCTAATCAACTACTTTTCCCTTTTTTAACTCTATAAATCCAATGTTAGTTCTTATATGTGGTGATCTTTGACTTGCAATTATCTAATACAAGATCTCAGTGCTTTTCCCAAAATTCAAAGTCATCTAACTGTTTATTGTATATCTCTTCCTAATGCTACTACCTCTGCCTCAATTTTTTCATATTTTGTGTCTCTTCTGAGTGGTCTATTATTGATAACTTATTCAACTTGGATCTTCAAATTAAGAATCACCTTCTCTGCCTTCTTAAGATTCTACCCCAATGTTTCTTTATCTTTCACTTCAACAATTCTCTTCTTCAACCCCTTGATGCCTTTATATGCACAATACAATTCTTCAACCAAAGCTACGTCATCATCATCATCATCATTTTTAGACTTCATTCTTGTATCACCTTTAGTAGTCTTCGTAGCTAGGAATAGGTATTTTTCTCCTTCAATCCTAGAAATTCCTTGATCTTCCTCATCATCAGATGAACAACTTTCTTGATTTTCTTGATCTTCTTGGCTCAAAATATATAGCTAATAAAGGTTCCTTTCCTTTTTATTTTCTTTACCTATGATGATAAAATAGAAGAAGAAGAAGAACCAACTAACATATCTTAAGGCATCTTGATATCATTATTTTAAAGTCTAATATGGTTCAACTCATTATTCTATTTTAAATTATATTGATGCATCATGCTCGCTCTTCTTACAATATATGCACATTTAGGTTTCTTCTTCCTAAATTCTTCCACTTTAGAAGGATAAGGTGACATGTGTCTCAATCCTATGAAATGAGACACATTTAAATTTCTTAAATAAACTTTACTAGTGTGTATAGTTCCTAAAAGGTATCTAGTCAAGCATTATACCCTATTCACACCATGTATGTTTTACACTACTATTGTATCATTTTATGGTAACTCTAAGTTCATTTTTCTCAAGGATATATTATCTTACTACTAGCCTTTTGTGACATTGTAGGTTTTCACAATTGACCTCCATCAAGTTATCCTTTTAATTTTCTAACCAAATGGAAATGGCTTAGCTCTATCTTGCTACACCATAGTAAAGATTTTGAGGTACGATGCGGGGTGATTGTTACGCATGAGAAAAGGAAAGGCACCTTCCTTCGCTGTCTGTGGTGTGGGGTCCACGAAAATGATATCCACGAAAATATTTCGATAGAGGAGACAAAACTATCAATTCTCTAGTGGATTAGGTACACCTCTCTTTCCTCCTATTTTATGTCAATGGATACCGATCGATGCTTTCCATTTCATTAGAAACTTCATACTGGTGCCCAAAAATCTAAATATTTTTTTTAATCATACAAATGTTTGTTATTAGAATCATTAATGGTAATATCTCTTTTTATTGATTTTTTTTAAGTAGGTGTTACATTTTTAGTGCATTATTTTCATTGTTTGGGTACATATATATGTGATGTTGACTATTTTTTTAAGGTATGAATGTACCTAATTCATGATGTTGTTTTCTTGGAGAAGGTGATGTTTTAAGTTTGGTTTCATGAAATATTATTTTGGATTTATTCTTTTGACTAGGTATTGTGTATTTTATGTCCATGAAAGATGCAAAATTATAAAGAAAAAAAAATTCAACAAAGGAATCAATCATGATAGTCTTATACATCCCAAGAAAACCAAGTTATAGTCTAGGATGTGAAATAGTTCACATCTGAGTGGTAGTGTTGGAAAACCATGGGTCTTATCATGTGAATGTGAATTATTTAAGATATAGTGTAGAGAAAGAAGAGTCAAGGTAAACTCACCATGTTACCTTCTCATCTCCCTATAGTCAATGGTTGATAAATTTAACAAGGAGTGGGCCCATTGAAGTATCATGACCACATCCAACTCATGTGCAAACTTTTTTTTTTTTTTTAAATAGGAGAAGGGAAATGGAAAACTTCTTGAAGGGGAGTAAAATAATTAGAAAAAGAATTTCAAAATCGTCTTCAACCATCGTTGGTACAATCTAAAAACAAATACCTCTAGATCTACCAACTTTAGAGGATTCAATTAGGAACAACAAGAAACAATCAACTCTGAATAGCCATAATTCATGAAACCATTTCCCATTACACTACTTTTGCATTTATCTACCTTATTATCATATTTTTTGCATTCATAGCACTGACCATTAAAGGGTTGAGGCCTGCGGTGCCTAAATGAGTTCATGTTCATCCTACTTCTACATTTTGTAGACTTATGTCTAATCTTGTTGCAAGAAAAATAATTGCCATTAAAAGGTTAAGGGTACCTCATTTGAGCATTTTGATTACTAGTTGACCTTTTGAAGGTCTTCCTCTTGTTCTAGACATGAGTAAATTTGTTATGATCTCGTTATGTCTCCTTGGATTCATTTTAAACCTTTTATTTACCTTTCTTATTAATTCCATTATCCTTAGAATATTATCCCTTTTCAAAACCAAGGCCACCCTTATTCTTATGTGGCTTTTGAAAATTGAGCATTTCATCAAGCATGTCACTACCCCCTTTGAGTTTCAAACTTTTCTCTACTTGTAATTTTACATCCTTCAATTATTTTTTTTAAACTGCAATCCATTCCTTAAGTTTGGTACATTCAGTTGTTTTATTGTGAAGCTTGGTTTCTAAACAATGCACAACTTGTGTTCCTTCTTCAACATGAATCTTCAAATTTACTATATTATTTTTTGCCTTCTTGAGGTTATCACCATAGACTCTACTTCCTTCATCCTTTAGTTTGATCCTTTGTCTTCTTAAGTTTGTGTTTGTGATCCTTGCTTTCTTAAATCCAACCCTTCATCCTGATAATTATCCTTTTAGTCTTACTGAATTTGTTCTTGTATTCTTTACTTTTAACTCTTGCATTATCTAGATCATAAATAGCAGACCTGGGTTATCCTTCTAAATCTATCTCACAATAAGTAGGATCAATACCTAATCCTACAGGTTCCAATGCCTCAAGATTTGCTTCTAGCAGAATCTTAACATTCAACATCCTTGAAACTTGTGTATTTGAATGTAGGATCTACCTCAGTTGGGTTAGAAAGTAAAGAATGAAACACAACTTGCACAACACAAGAACACCAAGAGTTTTACATGGAAAACCCAAGGAGGGAAAAACTACGGTGAGGATTAACTCACAATATATGAAATAAGTTGTAACAATGTTTGTTTTAGGATTAACTCAGAATAGTTCAGCTTCAATTATATGCATGAACCACGAAATTAGGTTGCACATCAACCTAGAACTTAACTAAACCTTAAACATGCCATATCACATCCTTCAAAGCCAATGAAATTGGTTAGGATCAACCGTAGTTGAAGTAACATGCCAAGTTGGTCAAATATCAACACCAAAGTCAAGATTGAAAACTGTTTGCCATTTTTATCATTAGAGAGACTCAAAACATTATGCGAGTGAAGATGTAAATGTTGGAGACCATCTACAAACTTTCTACAAAATCTCCTAAAGTAATTAATCATCAGTTGCTAGTGAAAAAGAACATCATCATTGAACTAGTAAACAATGTGTATATTGGATGGACTATATAACATTGCAAGGTGTTGGAATTAGGACTTCGAAACCTTTTAATGGATAGAGCCACTAATTCTACTTAATACCACCAAAAGTAAAGGATAGAATCGGATTTGATTCATTCAATCATAAAAGGGTTGAATATAGATCAAATAAATTTCTCCTTGTTAGAGTTCAAATTGAATTGTTATTAGGGTTAAGTTTCAATCCTGGGTCAAAGACAAGCAATGAGAAATTGATATAAAATGACATCAACAAAATATTCCAGATATCATGCAGAGCTGTAAACCTATATTTGAGGATGATAAATAGATTAGAACCTGTGAAAGAAAGCTCGAGTAGAATTGTCAGGATTGCTCACTAGGTCCTCTTGGTCCTTCAAATATCGGGGTAGATGGACTAGATGTTTTCAGGATTAGAATGATGCACATGATCCACTGTCAAAAGGCTGCTAGAAATTCTTGGGACCGAGGGGAGATGGTCATCCTAGTCCTTTGCTTTTTGTAACTTCAAAATTTGAGTTTAATTATCATCATCTACGATGTTAGATTCCTTGCTCTTGTCTCTTGAAACAATTTATTGTACAAAGAAAGAAAGAAATAGATTTTTTTATGGGGGTTTGCCTTAGGTCAAACCTTGATTTAGGAATTAACCTTGAATTGAATTGAGATTTTAATTGAAATATTGAAGCAAATGTTGTATCATAATACCTCAGATTTGGTATGGTTGGTTAAAGCTTAATGATGCAATGCTATTTGAATGTGATCACAAATGTTGATGCAATAACATGACAACACATATAAGGCAAAAGCACCAACATATGCTTGCATGAAAGTTGATGCGATTTTCACCATGATGCTTGAAGAATATGGTGGGATGAAATGCCTCCTTGAATGCTTGAGAATGCTTGATGACAAATGCTTGATGTATGAACGAATGATGGGGTATGAAAGTGATATCAAAATAAGTTAAGAGGATGTCTTTATATAGGGTTTCCTAGGTAAATTACCAATTAGGCCAACTTTCAATGGTCACATTGACGAACATGGACCAAAACTCATCAGGGGAGAAAAAGTGCTCGATCCTATTCAAATTAAGTTTGTTTAAGGGGGACCATGGTGCCCTAGTTCGGATAGGGGTACCCCAAGCACCCTTGTCCTC
Source organism: Cryptomeria japonica (assembly GCF_030272615.1). Lineage (NCBI taxonomy): Eukaryota > Viridiplantae > Streptophyta > Pinopsida > Cupressales > Cupressaceae > Cryptomeria > Cryptomeria japonica. The sequence goes on along the minus strand of NC_081412.1, from coordinate 415,580,137 downwards.
CCAAAATATCAAAAACAAGGTGGAAAACAAGAGGGAAAGGTCATAGGATGGGCCCCACTTAGCCATGTAGAAGGGTGATATCAAATTTGGAGCAAAATGGGCCAAAATGTGCCTAGGGGAGAACTAGAATGGGAGATGCTAAAGTAGGGGCACAATAATTAGGTGTGAATTGCATCAGTTATAATTTATGATGCTACATTTAACCACCACTCTAACAAGAGAGTGATCCTATGCAAATACTCATTGTAAAGTAGAAATGTGAAGAAGAGAGAAAGTAACTAGGAGCGAGTTCACAAAGAGATAAGACATCATTATTTTTGAGGAACCAAGCCCCCAATCTTAAGATCTTATCTCGTACAACCACGTGCAAGGGAATGAAAAGAAAAAAAAGAAAAAAAAGCCAAAAAAAGACAACAGAAATGAAAAATACACACAATAAAGGGGTTAGTACTAAAAAAAAAGGCTCCAAGCCAATTAATTAAAGAGACCTTGAGAATCAAAAAAATTTAGCTACTCATCTCATTCTCAGAATGCTATTACATGAACACAAGATGTCACACGCAAAGAGAAAGAGCATGAATCGAGTGATGAACCATGATCCAATAAGTAGAAATGATATGATGTAGTACCCCTACCCTATTAAGACCCATTTTGATCTCATTGACCAAGGTTGACTTTTATGTGGCTTACATGGATGGTTGATTTATTGTGATCATGGTGTGTTATTCTGGTGTTATGCTTTGGAATGTGATTAGGTGCATATGATTATGCATTATTTTACATTGAGGAATAGATATTGAATTTACATTATTGCTTATTGATGAGTAGTTATAAACTCTGCTTCTGCATTGTACTTAATAAATGATGAAAAGTTAGTTTATTTATGCATTATTAATGATGGACTAACACATTTACTTTACGTGCGAGTTGCTTTATGTAGATGTTAGCATGTTGCGTGAAAGTGTATGGGGTCCGAGGAGATGATTTTCCTTCACTCACTTCGGTGAGACAGGGAACATCATGATTCTCCTTCATTGGTGTGTCTACTCTGTTTGTATATATATGCATATGTGGTTCATTGATGCAAAAAATTGCAGGTACAAGTACCATATAGGTACGAGGTATCGTTTCCACCTGGCTCCATAGATCTGAGCATACCTAATTAACCTAATGGAATTGGAGGAGGTAGTTCTCAGGTCCTAATGTTAACCCTAGCCTTGCTCAATTGTGAGCATTGTCAGTATTTTGTTTGCCTTCTCGGTTTGCCAAGTAGGCCACTTTTCTGATGTTGGTATGTGTGTCATGTTTTATTTTGGTTCTAGTTGAGTGTTGCATGTTGTGTGTTTTGTGTGTTTAATTATTCTCTTCTTGAGTAGTTAATGAAAATTTAATATGTGTCATGTTGATTAAAGGGAATTAAGAATAAATTATATTAGAATCATTTTTTGTGGTTAATTAATTAATTAATTATTTTTAATTGTCCAAGTTAGAGTGAGTGTTGAATTATTAGTGAAAGTTAAATTATATTTGGCTTTAGTAATTGTTTAAAAAAAAAAATAAGACCATTGTTTTTATAAATTGATAAATCAAATTCTATTAAGCTAGCAAAATCAGAGTATTTATTTATTACCATATGGTGGAATTAAAAGGGGGGTTATGCATTTTTTTAAACAATGATTATTATTTTCCAAATTTAGGAGATTTCCAACCCTACAATGGTTTTTTGAAATTTTGATTGGGAATAATTTGCTTGGAGAGATTTTGTGGGTGGGAGCTTGTTGGATTCGAGCAAGAAAACTCTTGTTGCTACTCGGTTTTTGTGAGTTGTTTCAGAGTCTTTGGCTCCATGTTTCATTTTGAAATTCTTCAACTTGAAGGTGAGTTTATTTGATTTCTCCCTCGATTCTTTATGAAATTGTGTAATTCTTGTTGCAAATGGATAACAAATGGATTTAGAACCTTTCTCCAACTTGAATTTTGGATTTTAGTTTAGATTTGAATTTGTATGTTTCATTTTTTTTAAATGAGAGTTGTTTTAGGGAAATGCTGCCCAAATTTTTATGTATGCCCAGAAAATGAATTGTAATTCAAAAGTGTGATGTTGTGCACCCATCAACCAATGGGTTTTAAGGAATTTTTGTTTTGGGAAGTTTACTTTTTTTTTCTGAGTTTTTGGAGGTTCATCAATGGTGGATAGCCTCCAAAACCTGGTTATTGGTCTCCTTAGACTTTTTGAAAAATGTGAATCTGATGTTTTAATGTGAACTTATTATGTGGAATAATGAAATTATATATGAAAATTTCATTTTGTTGATTGAATCGGATCCATTCTCCTAGCGTTAGGGTCAATTGAGTAATTGAATACATGTGTTGGAAATGCATTGTTGCCATGAATTATGTGTGAATTTAAAAAAAAAAAAAAAAAACTCAGTCAAAACAAAATCACAGTAAATGTTATTTCCTGTGCAATGCGTGATATTTTATATTGTTTTTAATATATATATATATATATATATATATATATATAACTTGTAATTTGTAATTTGTAATTTTTATTTGGAAAATGGTGTTAGAGGAAATTCGATTTTTTTTAAAAGAAAGATCAGTTTGGTATTGAATATATAAATATAGGTGTATATATTTATACTATGTATTTTGAATTAGCAATATGAAGAGAATGTTAAATTTGATTGGATATAATAGTAAATGATTTTGTGAAAACAAAGGCTATAGGAATAACCAACAATATTGTCAGTCGAAATGATTTTAATTTGGAAAAGATTATTTTGATTTTAATATTGAATTTAGTTTTCAAAAGTATTTTAAATGTTATTGTCATTAATTTGAAATTCGAATTCAAGTGGTCTTTGTTATAGCCAAATTGGCTTTAATTGAAATGATTATATATTTGTTTTATTTTTTTATTTTTTAAGGATGGTTTATTTATGCTACGAGTTGTTGTTACTCTTTTTAAGGTGTATGGTTTAAAATCAAGTATTGAGCAATTTTATTTGAGTGTATGTATACTTAGATCATCTTTATGCATTATTCCCTGTTGTGGTGTTTTATCATGAAAGAGCCAGTTATTGAAAGAACTGCAATTAGAGAATGTTAGTTTTTAATTATATTTTGAGTAATTGTTATGATTCCTTTGCATGGATGAGTTTAGAGTGCAAGTGTGTTTGTTTGAGTTTTTAATCTGCTTGGTGTATTTTGGTGCTGACTTGTAAGAGTCATTTCCGTGTCATGATGACATATTGTTGTATGTGAGTTTATTGTACAAGTGGTTTGGGTAAAGTTTTGTTTGTGGTCGTATTTGCTTTATTTTAGGTTTTGGTCTTGTTTTGTGGATAGACCAGTTGTTCATTTCACACCTCCAATTGGTTTAACCTTGGTAGAAGGTTTGTTTAATCAAGTTGTTCTTCATTTTTTCTTTTTGAACTCCTTATGTTAGTTGGCTTTTGTGATTTGCCTTGGGGTTCTTTGAAGGTTGTTTAGTGTCATAAAAAAGAGTGGTTTTCGAGTGGGGGGATGGGCCCAAAGAGGTATTAGGATAACCCATCAAAAGTTGAGTAATAAGTGATAACTTGATTAAAAAATGGGGGGGTTGGGTTCTACAAACATTAATCAAGATAAATTGTGCCTCGTTCATGGTTGAGTTCTAGTACAGACTCAGGATGTAGTGGGAAGGCCTGAAATGGAAAACCAACTACCTTGTCTTCATGAAAGGTTTTTTGGGTCCGAATGAGTCATGGATGGGGGCTGGAGGTTTGAGAGAGGCTACCAGGATAACCCAGGATGGGGGTTAGGGCCTATAGACTAGGCTTGCCAGGATAATCCATACCAGCTATGCAATGACACTCTTCCCTTATGTTCACTAGTGTGTAGTCATGTGTTGGCTTTACTTGGAGCACTCTTGTGAGAGTCATACTTGTATGCTTATGTCATGTGTGAGTACCTGATGTACATGTGAGACCATGTGATACTTTGTTGTGGCTTGATTGAGGGCCTTAGTACTATCTCCTAGCACAGAGGGTTGGTTCCTTTTTAGGCCACATGGTCGGATGGTAGCGCCACTTTCCATTGGGTATTTGGTGTTGGAATCCAAGAACACTGAGAGGGGAGGGTGAATCAGTGTTCTACTAGTATGATCAATTTTAACCTTATTAAAACATGCATACGCCAACTGGTATAACAATACATAAAGAATTGAAAGAAGTAAAGAAACTAATACGCCAATCACATAAATGAATACTATCACACACAAAATTATATGTAGAAAACCTCAAAGAGGAAAAACCACGGTAGGATTTGTGACCCACAATATCAATCCACTGGCCATATGAAGAGATATTACAAAATATAGGGGCCTACACTTGCAGGAAAGCTAACATCCTAGAGCATACTGCTCAATCACAAAAGGAGCCTCACTGACTACATATAAATCCAGACTTCAATTTGGAGAAATGATTGAACTGCTTAGATAGCATCTTCTATGCCAGAATATAGTTTTGGTTAAGCTATGTTTGTTCTGGTCTGAAACCCTAAACCCTTTATTGGAATATCCCTTACATAAATATCCTCACATACATGATCTCTCTGATATATTTTGCATCTCCTTCCTAATACATATTCGCATTATATCACATCCACATCTATCCCATATCAAAATGATCTAATCCAACTGACCTATATACCCTATACAATTTATCATGCCTTATATCGGCTTACAAAGATAATTACAATATCAATATACATGTCGGCTAGATAACATAAATACATGAATATCAAAAACAATTGTTGATGTCAGATCAAAAATATGCCGGCCTCCAATACTGATAACCTCATTCTAAACCATGTCGGCTTGGATTGCCGATAACCAAAGAAATCCTTCCATCCTGTTGGTGTCGGTGCCGGTGTAGTGTCTGTGAAGTGCCTGTCGGTACACAAGTGAATCAAAACATGAAGTTGAAACAAGATACCATGTTGCCATCAATGACAACATAGTGAAAACAACCAATTGAGTGTCAATTGCTAACAATATCCCCCTTTGGCATTGATGGAAACACTCATGTGAAAATGTTCATGGTTTCATTTGTCGGTTTCATCCAGAACCTGCTCCCCCTGAGCTGAATATCCATCAATACAAAATAATCCATACTCCATATCTCCATATCTCCCCCTAATGTATACAACTCCCTTTTTATTTTTCACATCTATATCACTCCCCCTTTGACATAAATGCCATCAAAATTTCCAAAAAGTGTACCAAAAATCCAAAATTGTACAATGAATATCCTAAAAATACCTTACCAGAGCTTAACATATTTGAAATTTTTTGGATATGCCTTCTCCAATAGCTCAAGATAAGTATCCCAACCAGATTTGAAAGTGCCAGAAATAGATACAAGTCCATTTAGCATATGGGCAAAGGACTCTTTCTCATTTAGCTCTGTCGGTGTGGGCTTACCAACCATATCCATACACTCCTTATGTACATTGAGTGAATCAAATCGAGGACTCACCAAGCCTCTAAGACTTTTGGCTCTTCTTATGATTTTGTCTTTTTCTTTCTCAAGAACAAAAATTTGGGCTTCCAAAATGAAAATCTGACCATCAATGGATGTAGTCAATGAATTCAATCCATCAAAAGAATTGGCTATACCTGTAATTTTCTCCTGGAATTCCTTAATCTTCTTATCCTAATTAACTGTAAGTACATCTGTGTTACAACATACTCTGTAAATATTTGTACACTTCTTTAAAGAATTGTTTATTAATTTCAACTTTTCATCAATCTTCTTCCTCTCAGACTCAATTACTTGATCAAATGTAGCTCCTTTTGCCTGTGTGAACCTCTCCAGTGCTTGCTGGTTTGAAATCTGTTGCAAGGATTGAAAATCCTTTTAAATGTGCTCAATAATTGTCTTAAGCTTGCCGGATAGGCTCGCTTCTCTGTCAAACTTGCACTCTGGGACTAGTCTATGCAAAACAGTGATAGATTGATCAATAATCCCTTTATCCATAAATCCCTCTTTCATCAATTTTTGTGCAACCATCATCATGAGTTCAGTAGGACTCATCTTAGTTATGTTTTTATTTTCAACCTGCAAGGTGTCAATTGACAACAATGATGGACCTACTACTGGTTCCCTATTGGATTCCTCTTTCTTCTCCTTTGATGATTTATCCTTTATAGTTTCCTCACTTGCATCGGTGGCTTCGCCACTTGGTGCAGTCTCTATAACTATCGGTTCCTCTGTAGGAACTATAACCTCATCTTGTACATTTGTATCCAAAGGACTATTTTCCTCAACATTAGTATCCTATACAATATCAACCTTTTCACTTTCTGTATTTGTCAGTATCTCAACATTTGCCTGTACATTTGTATCTACCGAAGGCTTAATTTCCACTATCTTAATGTTTTTCAAAATTGAGGGTGAAGTACCCATAATACCCTTTCCTTTTCCTTCAATTGGGATGTCTGTAGTGTATGTCTTTGATTCTGATGAATTAAAGAAACCACGGTTCTCTTCAAAGAACTTAACCCATTCCTTGTGGGTCTCCTTGATTATCTCATTTACCCTTCCTAACATAAGATGGGTTATTCTATGTTTGATGTTAAAGATTTTTCTATCTCCAACCTCAAGTGTCCTATCCATCTCCTATGGAGTAAAAGAAACACAAATAGACAACAACTCTTGTATCTTAATATGCTTTTCCTCTTGCATTGCTGAGAGTCTCCTAGCATCTAACATATCATATAATTCTGCCTGTATTTGGTTTTAAATTTCTATCAAGGATTTCTTATAAATATCCAAATATAATAATATTTCTTCCTCTACCTCTCTTTATTCATCATTATCTAAACGATCATTAGTAAAACTATACATTCTTTAACATGCCATCCTTAGTTATTTCATCTACTAACTCTGTACAAGTTTTTGGTGGAATGATAGTCACATTACCAAATTGAATTTTCATATCAATGTCAATCTTCTTCTTCCTTCTTGCAGTACTAGATGGAGTTGAAGGTGTTACTTTTGGTGTTTTCTTTTGTGCCGGCAACTTGAATGCAACTTTCCTAACCGGTTGCTTTTTAGCCTCTACCTTGGTTTCCTCTATTTTCTTCCTTATAACCCTTTTGAATTCCAAGGGTGTGTCATCCTCAAATGTAGACTCTGTTGTAATAGACTCAATGTATACTTTTGGTTCTTTCCTCTTCCTACCTTTCTTTGGGACAACATCAATCAATGCTTTGATGTCCTATGAAACCTTCTCAACAAACTTACTTGCCTTTCCTTCCTGCTTCTCTCTTTTCTTCCAGTTGAACTATGTTTCAACCTCTTTTGTCTTCTTCTTGGAAGTACCACAGGGCTTCTCAGCTTCATCAATAGATGCATCAATCAACATTTTTGCATAATCATCTAAAATCTATGTATCCACTTCATAGCCCATTTCATCAATCCAGATCTTCTGGGGTTTGACCGCTTCCATGAGTGTTTCATCTTTCTTCACCATGAAGCATATGTCAGTTGAGTATTTCTCAACAATATGCTTAGGAACCCTTTCTCTAGATTTCATAGCCTTCTGGAATGCCTTAAAATATCCCCATACTTTTTCATCCCTTTGACTGCCCAATGTAGCAATTGACTGTTTCAATTGTCTCCCTATCGAGATATCAAATGCCCATTGTCTCTTCCCAAAACCAAGCGTCTCATTCATAAAAAATAGCATTAAGAAAACAATTAAGTTGCCATACTGGAAAGTTCCTTTCTTTTCTCCTTTAATCTTCCCTAGGTTTATCACCAATTCATCCAACATCCAACCACATAGATCCAATTTCTCATTTTCTCTCATCATTTTGTAAGCTATGAAAATGCAAGAGCTAGAAATAGAATTTTGTCAGTTTGACTGAGTTACCTTATAACTAATGACCATGCTACTAAATCTGATGTCTGTGTCAGTAATAGTTCTTATTCTCATAGATCGCCTGTCTGATGTTGCATCAGTGATATTGTTGTCATAATCAGTAGAAACCTTCTTATCTGGACACTGCCCAACTTGTGGTAAACTGGTGATTGCCCTGATGACTTCCTTTGCAATCTTTTATGGTCTATCCAACGAGATAAACTCTCCATGCACTCTGCTCAAAACATACCTAACTATTTCATCTTCAAATTCTAGAATGTCCAGAATGTCGGTAAATCCTAAGTCTTCAATGTGCTTGTATTCAGGTTTAACCTTTCCAGAATCTCCCATAAGCTCACTCATGTACATGCCCTTGATATCAGACGTTCCCAAATCCTTAATGTGATAGTGTATGTACGCCCTAACATCTTTGACATACACAACTCCTTCCAAAACATGGGAAAATGCTCCAACCGAGTCTTCTAGGGTAGCCATATGCGGATACCGCTTTAAAATTGGCCTGGGATGGTCCTTGACCTCAGCAATAGCTGGGTTTGTAACAAAGATAGGAATAAATGATGATCCCACTTCCATGATTAAAGATATGTACCTGTTAATCACTTTCGATGAAAAACCCTAAAGACTCCTTCCAATTGCTCGTGAAATCGCTCAAGAAGATCACACTAAATGCAAGGTGATAAAAAATGAAATAGATTCAACCTTTTATCCTCCAAGAAAAAGCCTAATCTCTCATTGACATCAATGACTTCCGGTGAAAGATACTGGATCTCGAACAAAACATATCCATATTGGATAAGCATCTCCAATGTCTAGAACATCTTCCAGAACCTCTTCTCAGGGCATATGCAGCATATTCATGAATTTTGCCTACCCCAAAGGCATCTGCCTCGGTTAGCGGATGAGCTACCTACCGGTGTAGGAGCAACCTCCTCTGCTAGATAAGTAACTAGTGCATTCCCATTTGTAAATTGTTCTTCAACCTTCCTGACCCATCTCTGGGTATGATCTTACTGGATTTCATTAACCTTTTCTTTTCCTTTCTCATTTGATCCTCCTTTACCAACTAGGGGATTTTTTCTTCTACAGAATTTAGCAATATGTCCAACCTCATTACATGCATAACATGTAACATTATTCTTTTGAATTGCTTTGCTAAAACTGGTATAATTTCTTGACCTGCACTGATTAGCCATATATCCAAAATTTCAACATGGATAACATTTTACATTCATTCTGCAATCTTTTGTCTTATGACCATACTTATTGCATTTAGAACATTGACTGGGAGTAGAATCAAGGTTCTGATTTTCTCTATTTCTACATTTCCTAGCCATGCGACCAAATTTATTGCAAACAAAACATCTACCATTAAATTTATAAGCATTGAACTGCCTTATGGTTTTGATCTTCATTTGCAGTACTAGAACTCTGTCCTTGCTCAAATCCAAGTCCACTAGAATCTCCATTCTGCCTTTGTCTCTTCAATAACTCATCTAACTGTGCTGAACTAATTTTGAAATTTTCTTTATACTCACTTGCAATAGTTAGATCATCTCTCAAAATTATCATTTGTTTCTCAAGCTCTTGCTCATTACTCTAGGATTGTACTAAATCAGTTATCAACATATCATTTTCATAAACCAACCTACCACATTCTTCAAATTTGTTCTTCAAAGATATAGCAAGATTTTCTTCCTTTTTCTTCTGGTCTTCAATCTCTTTAGACATTCTCATAGTTATAGCTTGCATTTCATTTCTCATAACCATGTTCTCTTGACTCGGCTTCTGACACTGTTCCTTAAGTGCAAGTTTCTCTTCGTCATCCTGATTTTGCAAAAGTTCCTTCCTCCTAGCTTGAATAGATGACAACCTCTCATGTAGGACAAGAATGAATTCCTTAGCAGAATTCAATTCATCTTGTAGCTTTAAGTTCTTCATCCTTTCAGCATCATAATCTTCAAGTGCCATCTCAAGTTGCTTTTCCAAACCCATATCCATGGATTCCGGATTTAGGATCTTCCTCAAGCTGTTAAACTTCCTCCGAGGCACAAGGCTCTAATACCAATTGTTGGAATCCAAGAACACTGAGAGGGGGGCGATTGAATCAATGTTCTACTGATATGATCAATTTTAAGTTTATTAAACCATGCATACACCAACTGGTATACCAGTACATAAATAATTGAAAGAAGTAAAGCAACCAATAAGCCAATCACATAAATGAATACCATAACACACAGAATTATACGTGGAAAACCTCAAAGAGGAAAAATCATGATGGTATTTATGACCCACAATATCAATCCACTATCCATATGAAGAGATATTACAAAATATAGGGGCCTGCACTTGCAAGAAGGCTTACATCCTAGAGCACACCGCTCAATCACAAAAGGAGCCTCACTAACTACATATAAATCTAGACTTCAATCCAGAGAAATGATTGAACTGCTAAGATAGCATCTTCTATGCCAAAATACAGTTCTGGTTAAGCTCTGTTTGGTCTGGTCTGAAACCCTAAACCCTTTACCGAAATATCCCTTACATAAATATCCTCACATACATGATCTCTCTAATATATTTCACATCTCCTTCCTAATACATATTCACATTATATCACATCCACATCTATCCCATATCAAAATGATCTGATCCAACTAACCTATATACCCTATACAATTTATCAGGCCTTATGTCATCTTACAAAGATAATTATAATATCAATATACATGTCGGCTAGATAAAATAAATACATGAATATAAAAAAAAATTGCCGATGCCAGATCAAAAAGATGTCAGCCTCCAATACCGATAACCTCATTCTAAACCATGTCGGCCTGCATTGCCGGTAACTAAAGAAATCCTTCCCTCCTTTCGATGCTGGTGTCGTTGTAGTGTCTGTGAAGTGCCTGTCGGTACACAAGTGAACCAAAACATGAAGCCAAAACAAGATACCATGTTTCCATCAATGAAAACATAGTGAAACCAACCAATTGAGTGTCAATTGCCAACATGGTCGGGTGGTAGTTCCACTTTCCATTGAGTATTTTTTTCATGTCTTCTTGTGATGGATTAGCTTCACAAGTGCTCCAGATGTTTCTCTTGGACTCATTTCATTATGTTGTATCAATTGGATCCTCTTTGTGTCCTTGGATCATATTTGTATATCTTGGACCCTTATGTGGTTGGTTGTATCATTTGTTTATGTACACCTTGATGGCAGGATGTAATTGATGTAATGTTATGTATTTTCCATCTTTCATTTATTAGAATGGTCTTGCATTTGAAGCAGACCCGAAGATCTAGCCCATTAGGGGTGAACTCCGATATCAATTGATGTTGTATGGTGTATGTGTTCATATGGTTCCTTTTAATTTTGGTTGTATGAATGGTACTATAGTTAAAATGTATAACATAATTTAGGTGATATTAATCTTAATTATATGTATGAAGTTATAAATTAAATATAGTAATATGGATTATGATGAAAGTAGCTTTAGTGATGCAGAATAACAAATGGTAGTTGTTTATATTCAATCATGTTTAATTTAATCTCTTATAGAATTTAGTTTCTATGTTCATGTGGTAATCATTCTATCATGAGTAGGTTTAATCAATCTCATTGTTAATTAGATTTATACACCTTAATGTTCATTGGATTAATCGAGTAATCTTCATTGGAAACCCTTTTGGAGTTTGTGATTAGTCTTCTGCTTGTCCAAATGTTATTGCAATGTTTAAATTATTGCATCTTAAAGTTTATTAATGTTTTAAAAAAAAAAATTGCCCTCTTTCCAAGTGTTTGTAGTTGTTTCCTTTAGGGTTTCTTGGTGGGGCATTACACTTGGTATCAAAGCCAGGTTTACAAACACTCTAATCTCTGGTGTAACTGGTGCCCTTAGTGTGGTGTGCAATATATAGTCCTTTCATTGTATGCTTGTCTCTCTGATGTATGTTTGTGATTAATGCTTGGGATCTTGAAGATCTTAGATGTTTCATGCTCTGTTTCTTTAACTCACTCTTTCTGAAAACCCTAAATGAGTGTAACATTTGTATTCAATTCTTGCTCATCCTGATTGATGATTAGTGGTTGTTGTGTGATTATATGTGCATTGCTTTCTTGTAATATGTATTGGTTCACAATTCTCTCATTTTCAGAGTTAATGGGATGTACCTTCTTAACTAGTATTATACTATTTAGATTAGCTTAATAGGTAGAATAATACATTGTCTTAAAGTATGAATTTGTGCTTGTGTTATACTTGTAATTGTACTCGGTGTCATAATTATGAGAACTTGTAGAGAAAATGTTGAGTGCATATTCATAGTGAATTAAATGTATTTCTTCCTTCTTCTCTCTAGAAAATTAAAATATCTGTATGTTGTGATTTCCTAGCATATTAAATTGATGTTGTACAAATAGAATGTGTAAATATAGAACGTGTTTGATGTGCCTACATAACCACATATTAGATAATTGGTAATTTCAATTTTCCTTCTTCTCCTCATGTTTTTACATTCAATGAATAGTCATAGTTAATGATGTGATTTTTAGTAGTGAGTGGTTTCATTATAAAGTTAGAATGTAAGGAAAGATTGTATTTTATTATTCTCATTTGGAAACTAAGACATTAGTGGCATATTTAATGTAAGGAAATATCATGATAAGACAATTTGCATTCTATTATATTGGTAGTGAAATGAAAATAGTACAATAAGGATGATAGGCATATAGGGAGAAATTTAGTCTTACTTGTGTGAACTTGCTAGTTTATGTGCATATGTGTGAAGTGATTAACTATTAAAAATTCTCTTCCTTCTCTCTTTATCTAGTTATGAGAATAAAATAAATGCTAGTAAATGATGCAATTTAAATAAAATAAAATTTAATAGAAATAATTGTTAGTTTGCAACGAATATTATAAGGCATGTACTAAGGAGTGTATGTTTCATTCTGCATTGAATACCAAAGTGTTTTGTTTTTCCTATGAGTGCATCATGTCAAGTAAGTAAGTAAATGGAATATCTTTTTGCATATACTCTCTAGGTAGTCCATGTAATTTGGATGATTGATAGATCATGAAGGGGAAAAAGTATTGATTAAGACAATCTTATCACTGCTTGTAGAATGTGTGTTGAGAATAGGAAATTAATCCTTTGTGATTCTGTTTCATTTTGAAAAATATAATTCTTAGCTTTGCAAAAATTTTGTGTAATTGCTAAGAACAAAAAGAATGATGTGTTTGGTTAGTAAAATATAGAAAAGATGTTACTTCCTTACCATATTCGATTTGTGAATTTTAGTAAGATGGATAAATGATAATGTTGGGAAGGTGACACTTGCGAATTAAGATTGCATGGTATTAAAGTATAGTAGTTAGTCTAATAGCCTTAGTGTCTATTGTTTACTCTCTAACACACTTAGGACATGTGATCTTGGATGTAGTGTAACGGTTACTCCCTATGACATGGCTAAAAATGGTCACTTTGTTCATGTTATTTTTATTTTATTGCAGCAGTGTTTTGACTGTCTTTTAACTTGTGTTTTGCGGCTAAGGGGCTAGCGCTTTCTTTTGAAATTTCTTATGATGAAATGGCCACTAAACTATCATTCCTTTTTTATTTAAATTTAACACTTGTCATGTTTTCGATTTTGTTGATTGTCAAAATTGCCGACATTTTTCTTATTTATCATCGTATTTATCATGTTAAGTGTTATATCTATCATGTTCACTTGGACCTCTGATAGTGTTCTAAGGTGGAACATAGTAGAGAGTGACTCTAGACATAATGAGGTAACTAAATAAATAATGAGATTAGCTAAGGAAATAAGTGTGTTTTCTTTTATGCAATTGGTTTGTAATCGTTTGAATTATAAGATGTAGTAGAAAGTGTATACACCTAAAAAATGGTCTGAAGATAATTAATTGAATAAGCAATTATTTAATTAATCCCCCTTCCTAATTTAATTGAATTAATTAGCAATTTGATTAAATTCTCCCATTCATCTACTCATTAATAAATCTAAGGATTTATTTAATAGGTTCATTTCAATAGCCCCCTTTGATTAATTAATTCAAATTAATCAATCCTCCCCCCATTTAATTAATTTATTCTAATCCCCTAATTAATTAAGACAAATGAATTTATGAGTTGTTGAAAGTTAATTAGCCTTTTCCTATTATTTGAATTTTTAAATTCAAATTAACCACATGCCTCCTAACTTCTAACCACCTAACCTAACCATCCCTCTAGCCTAACCCATTCTATCTAATCCTAGGGTCTAACTAACCCTATCCTCTTGCACATCCTAACCTCCTTATCCTAACCTCCTATGGTGTGGATATTCTCCCCTTGAGACACATGGCACTTTGGCCACATGTCTCCTCTCTTGGACACTTTCCCTCTTATGAGCAAGGCTCCTTGACACTTGTCACCACAAAGATGACATGTGTCCCTCCCTCAAACTTCTTCTCCAACCTCCTCCAATTTCACCCTTGATATCTTCAAATTCAATCTTGACCGTTGATTCTTGCCACCTCACCCCTTGCCTTGGAAATCCTATAAATATCCCCCATTTTGGAGCACAAAGGATCCCATTTCATATCAATTTAGGCATTGTTACTATAGGCATATCCATTCTAGCATATCATTTGAGCATTGTTATTATAGGCAATTGCATCTTAGATCTAGTTTAATTTGATCATTTTCTAGCATAAATGTTGAATCATGTAGCTTAATCAATCTCTTTTCTAGCTTAATTGAATCATCGTCATAGCTTAATCATGCATATCATTAGCCTAATTAGACTCTTAAATCAATATAGCATAATAAATATCATCTAGCTTGCATATCATTATCATTTCAAATCCTCCATCTAGGTGTAGTCAAGTCATTGGGATTGCTTATCCAGATTTGAGAGAAAATCCACACTCGCATCTCTTAGGAGGTGATAGGTCACTTTGTCATGGTTTATCTTTCATTTTCTTTTTATTTGCTAACCATGCTTGTAATGATCTATTGAGTGTTTGTGTTGCAGCTGCAGGTCTCCTACTTCACACACACGACATTTTGGTGCCCACCATGGGGCTGGAAATCTTATTTTTGGCCTCTTAGCATCATCAAATTTTCAATCTCGTAGGTTTCTAGCCAGGCCTGATTCAGAATCTTGTACGAGTACCTTTGCAGTATCATATGAGTTTCTTTGTGCACTCTTACAGGTATGTGAGAATACTCGTACGAGCAAGTGAAAATACTCGTACAAATTTTTGTTTCTATGGTTTCAAAACAAATTACATTTTAGGGTTTTCATGCTTTAATTTGGCTATTACTAATGCTAACCCTGGTCTATTTGTGAAATTTTCTAGCAACCTAACTGGTTTTTGCAAGACGATTATCAAAGATTATGTTTGTCAAAGCTTCATTTCATCAAAACAACATGACTAATAATGTATCTATTTTGCAGGTTGCCTAAGGAGAACTCAACCAAACTTTATGTCTTCTTTAAGTTTTCTAGGCACACTTATTTTGCTAATGGTAAATGAACATCTTGTTTTCTATGTTTGAGAAGTTGTCTAAAAGGTAGGAGAGTATGCTCTTGTCCATTTGGACAATTAGAAATCCTGACCCTTGAAGCGCTTCTATGTTTGAGATTTGATTACCTTTAGCGGGCCTGTCACAGTGGGAAAAAGTAATCACCCTGTGAGAATGACCCAAGTGAGTACAACTAGACCTAATATTTTTGGCTCACTCTAAAAAATAGGCCTCTCGAGATTAAAGTCTCGGAGGATGGGATTATTTAAGTTTTCTCTTTTGAGATCTCTCATATTGTACATTTAGTAGGTCCTCATGGTCTCAATCGTGCTTGCGTGACTACTTCTTGTTTTAGTACCTTGTTGGGCTATAGGCCTCAATCGTGCTTGCATGACTACAAGGAGTAATTTCAAATGAAAACCCTTACTAAGAACCCTAAGATAGAAGTTACCCGATTCACCTCCGAAAGGGGGATAATCTTTGTGCAAGAGAGATAGTAACTCTCCCAAGATAATTGCCATATCGTGCCCCCATTAGTGTTTGGAGTCGGATAATACGGTGTTGAGAATCCATTGCATGAGACTCAATGGCCATATTCTGATTAGCTATTGGGTGTGTACCTAAGTTTGCAAGCAAAGGTTTTCTCTCTCAGCCAACTTCCTTAGGATTTAGTGTGTTGTGCTTGAGGTCACTTATCATATCATGTGTTTGTTGTGTCTTCATCCTTGAAATAAAAAATTAGACATCTAAAACTGGAAAAAAGAAGAAAAACATTAAACTTCATTGATAAAAAATCTATCTAAATAAATTTTTTGTCTCTGTTCGGTCCTCAGTTGTACGAGCTTTCTAGTTTGTCATACAGGAAATCTAGGTTATCATCTGGTCTAGTGAGAATTATCATATGAGTCAGTTTAATAGAGGATTTTGTGTTATCTTTTATTGTTTGGTTCTGTGAGAAAGCTCATACGAGTTTATGCCTTTGTCGTGCGAGATTTCTAGTTTGTCGTATGGGCCTGTCTAAATTGTCGTCTAGGGCTGTCTAAACTGTTGTACGAATTTTTGTCTCTGTCAGTCCAGAGCTATCTTCTTGCATGTCTTTTTCAGATCTGTCATGTTTGCTTGGTCAATTTACAGTAAGCATAAACACCTTATATTTGTCATTTTGTTCTTAGATTGTCTTCTTGGTTTGCTTGGTCAAGTTATCATTTGTCAAATTAGATTCTAGAGCTAAACACCTCAAGATTTTTCAAGTATTCACCTTCAACAAGTTCAAGATCTAACATCTCAAAGTGCATTATCACCTTCTTTGATAAACTGATCACTCAAACATAGTTTCTCATCGGGATCTATCATTCTCTATCATGAAACTACAACGTTGGGTCAGGATAACCATTGTTCCACATCGTAGGATATATCGTTCCTATTGGACTTGTTTTTTAATCAAAATCATCATCATTGCACTCCAAAATCAAAGATCGAAAGACTTGCAAACTTTTAAACACTTGAATTATCTTTTTGTTTCATATCACTCTATCATATCTACATTGATAGTTGATCACTTATTGAAACAACTTTTAGACAATCGAATCCTTGTACAATATCCAACACATGTGTATGCTCGTTTTAACTAAAGTGTAGAGATGGAAGATCGCAGAAATGAAAAAAGAAACATTTGAAATAATTGAAGATTATAGAAACATGGAACATGAAAACGAAATACAAGAAGAAGGGGAAATAACACAACAACATCTTAGAGAAATCAAGCAAGATCCTAAATTCAATAAATTTATGGCAAAAATATTAGAGGGAGAAAAAGAAAAATACTTCCTAATGTTAGCTAATTCTGGTGCTACACTTCCCCAAGATTTTGATGTGAGTAAATTAGCACAAAAGAGAAGTTACTCTTCCCATGATAACAGATGACATGAGGATATTTTTGGTCTCAAAATTGATGATACATCAATTCCTAATAACACAAGAACTAATGAGGAAACTTCCATTCCCAAAAAGGATGACATAGAAATTCTCAACCATGTCAAATCTAATGAGGACACAAGAAAGAGTCGAGATGATACAAGAAGAGACCAAGATCATACTAGACCACACACTCATGGTTATACAAGGACAAATCATGTTGATAATCCTATCACAACTCTTACACAACAAATACAAATGCTGGAAACACAAAATCATGATATGCAGAGAGGAACTATTAGAAGATACTCACTTGAAGAAATTTTTCCTTACCCATTCGACAAAAATCTAAACATGATACCATTTCCTACAGGTTGTGAAACTCCTCGATATGATAAATATAATGGAAGCACTGATCCCCAAGATCATATACGAGAATTTTTCACGATGAGTATGGAGTTTGCACATGAGGATACATACCTAATGAGATTATTTCCAAAGAGCTTAAGTGGACTAGCTATGGAATGGTTCTCCAAACTTCCACCTAGAATTAGATCATTCACAGAATTGGTGGATAAGTTTATTTCACAATACTCTTACAACATTCAACATGAGGTAACAATGCTTGATTTATGTAATACTAAACAAAATAGTGGAGAACCTTTCATGACATTTCTACAAAGATGGAGATGGTTAGCTTCACGATATCCTTGAGTGGTGTCGGAGTACGAGAAAATAGACATATCCATTGACAACCTAAATGGAGAAATGAGCTATCATCTCAAAATGTAATGCCATCAAAATTTTGCAAAGATGATTGATAATGGTATCAGAATGGAAGAAGCTATGGTAAAGAAGGGTGAATTGAAGCTATACAAAGGAGTTAATCCTCCTACAACAATATTAGCAACAATAACAATGATAAGCCTAAATTTTAGAATAGAAATCGAAATATCGTCAACAATGGAATAGTGGATAAAAGCAATGTAAAACCAAAACAACTAGTTTTCAATTTATCCACTCACTTAGCAGTAGCTCAACAAAACAACAATCACCAAAAATTAACTTTCAATAATTTCTTTCGAAGGAAATTTACAAACATTGGTGAACCACTTGGGTCATCACTAAAGACACTTCTCGCAAACAAATTGATTACTTTGCCAGAAGGAAGGAACTATGAACCTCAAGTGAAACCCTCTTGGTGGAATGACAACCATTATTGCGATTTCCATTGAAACAAGGGACATCACACAGATAATTGTTAGTGGTTGAAACATGTCATCCAAGATTTGATTGATAATGGAGTAATAACTGTGGATGGACATACGACAAATGAATCTCATACAACTTTAAAACTCCACTTCCAAACTATGAGAAGGATGAATCATCAACAACACATAATGGTGAGGGTAAAGCAAAGGTAAACTACGCTCATACATATGATTATGTGGTAAATGTGAATGTAGTTAAAGAAAAGAAACATCAAGAACCTACTCATGCTATCACAAGAAGCAAAGCTAAAGTTGTTTTGTCGGGTCCTACCACTAACAGGTCATCCACTACAAAACAATACAGTTTAGTGGTTCAATTATAGAAAACACCCATGCAAATATCCATCTTAGAAATTTTAAAGCTTTCACCCACACATAAAGAAATTCTTGAACAAGCATTAGTAGATACAACAATGTCTAAGAATCTTGATATAGATCAATTCCAAACCATGGTGGGACATCTCACAACCCCTCATTGCTTATCATTCACCGAAGAAGACGACATGTCCTTCCAATATCCCATAATGTTGCCTTGCATATCGAAGTCCTCATTCATAAGATGTGAGTTAAACATGTCCTAATAGATGGTGGAGTTGTCTTAAACATTTTCTCATTGAGTCTTGTCCATGCTCTAGGTTATTCAGAAGATGCAGTTGATCCCCGAAAAAAGATCACCATCAAAGCATATGATGAAGAAGAGCATTCCTCTAAAGGAATTGTGATATTACCCATCAGAGTGGGACCTTTGCAGAAAGACATAGTATGCCAAGTTCTAGACTTGGACTTATCATACAACATACTCTTGGGAAGACCATGGATACATGACATACAAGTTGTTCCATCAACATATCATCAGTGCCTAAAATTTCCCTATAATGGGCAAGAAATCACAATCTCAACAGATTCAAACCCATTTCAGTATTGTAGTAATCTAAAACTAGCTCAAGAGGTCATTGTTCCTCATAATAGGGAGGCATCTTCTTCAAACACACAATCCAAAGAAAAATCATTTGCCTCAATTTTGTCAAGTATGGAAAAACAAATGCAGGTAAGAGATCGAGAGAATGAAGAATATTCAATATCACAACTACCACTTTCTCCTAAATCCTATGGAAAACCATCAAACTCTAAACAACAACTAATTATGAAACATCTTCCAATATTTGATGGAGAATCTGTTAGTGCTAGGACCTTATCAGAGGAAACAAAAGACAAAGATGTGCTACAGTGGCTATACAAGGATGAAGAAGTCCATCAAAATATCAACAATGACTGAATACCTACAGAAAAGTATGGAAAAGGATCTAACATTCTTCAAAAAATGGGATACATTGGAACAAATCATATAGGAAAAAGAAAAGAAGGTACCTCAGAACCTATCCAACCTCATAATCAGCAAGCTATAGACAAAGTAGGCTCAGGGTATGGACAAGTTACTCTACCAGAAGATACATCATCTAGCCAACAACAAGAGGAATATGAAAACAAACAAGAACAACTTGCAATTGAAAGGGAAGAAGCATTTGCCAAGCAACAAGCACAAGCAAACATGAAATGGCAAAAGAAGCAAGCTTCAAATCACAAGAAAAACAAACTAATGGTACCTCCCAAGCAGCATTTACTCTCAATCAAAACAAGCACGAACCTAGTACTAATCAAGGAGAACTCATAGCAAGGTTGACAGAAGTCAATCTTAGTCCAGAAGAAGCTGAATATGAAAGAAGAAAAGATATAGCAAGAAAAGCAGAAGAAACAAATCAAACACTATATGAACAAATATGTAGATTGCAAGCTGCAAGTGAGACAGACTCTAATGAAAGGGAATGGGATTCCTATCACTTTGAAGAATCAGCTGAAGAAAATTGCTTTGAAGAAGGTGTAGGAGTCGATGTAGTTCACATGTATGCAAGACAAATGTTAGGAACTAGCCCACTTGAATTAGAATCACATTCGACTGACTTGGACTTAATAGAGGATGATCAGGAGCTCCTTGCGCAAGGTCATTCTGATGATAGTACCATTCTAGACATTGACATACATATCAAAAACTTCAACACATCTATCATGACCCTTGATACCCTTGAAACATCTCGACTAGATGACCCCTTATCTCTAATCCACCCTGAACTTATTGATTGGAAAAATAAAAGACATACTACCATTGATACCTTTCCTAATGACCATAACATATTTGTATATCTTAATGCAATCGAACCCGCAACAACTTTCACCAAGAATTTTAACAGCACATCTTCCAACCAAGTGGGTGCCAAATCTCCCAGGTGCAAAAGTGAAAATAAAGAAAACAATATCAGGTCTAATGCTGAAACCCATTTCTTGGCAACATTAGATCAGGAAAAAGTAAAAAGAAAGGATGCATCTAATGGTGAAAACCTCCTCGAGGTGCCAGAAGATGGGAGATTTGACACTTTACTTGTACACTATCAAGAAAGGTCATCCATTTTGATCAAACCAACATAGGCAGTTAACATTGGGACAACAGAGCAACCAAAGATCCTCCACCCAACAACTTCTTTGTCAGAGCAAGAAATGCAACAATATATAGAATTCTTCAAACGATGGCAAATCAATTTCGCCTGGTTATATACAGACATGCCAGGGTTAGATCCAGAGCTTATTATGCATCACTTAAATGTCACTCCAGAAGCCAAACCAGTTAAATAGAAATTAAGGAAGATGCATCCTCATATTGCTCTTCTAGTCAAAGCAGAACTAAAGAAATTAGTGGATGTTGGATTCATCAAACTTGTAGCATATCCTCAATGGGTATCAAACATTGTTCCTATTTCCAAACCAAACAAAAGTATCAGAGTATGCATAGACTTTAGAGATCTTAATAATGCATTTCCAAAGGATGACTTTCCTTTGCCTAACATTGACATCATTGTAGATTTAACTACTGGGCACTCCATGTTTTCTCTAATGGATGGTTTCTCTAGATACAATCAGATTAAAATAGCACCTGAAGATCAAGAAAAGACAACTTTCACATGTCCATGGGGTACTTTCTACTGGAACGCCATGCCCTTTGGACTAAAGAATGCAGGTGCTACATATCAAAGAGATATGACAATGATATTTCATGTTATGATGCATACATTCATAGAAGATTACATGGATGACATATTGGCCAAATCATACAACAAAGAAGACCATATAGGAATACTAGAAAAGATCTTTGACAGGTTAGAAAAGTATAAGCTACGGCTCAATCCCAAGAAATGTGCCTTTGGTGTTACTTCAGGCAAGCTATTGGGATACATTGTTTCAGCTAGAGGTATCAAAGTAGATCCAACTAAGGTCAAAGAAATCATGGAAATGACATCTCCCAGGAATATCAACCAACTCAAATCACTCCAAGGAAGACTACTGTCAATCAGAAGATTTGTTGCTCAACTAGTCGATAAATGCCAACCATTTACTCATCTATTGCATAAAAATGTTACTTTCAAGTGGGACCATCAATGCGAGGATGAATTCAATAAGATCAAGGCCTATCTCATGCAACCACCTGTCCTAATGTCACCAATTCCAGGAAAGCCATTTTTACTCTATGTATCAACCACCAAAGTATCATTAGGAGTTCTGCTTGCACAACAAGAAAATGAAGGAAAAGAATGAGCCATCTACTACATCAATAGAACATTAGTAGGATACAAGATCAACTATTCACCAATAGAAAAAGCATACTTGGTGGTAGTTTTTGCTTCTAAAAAATTATCACACTATCTACTATCTCACTCCATCAAGTTCATTTCTAAAATTGATCCATTGAAGTATTTGATCAGCAAGGCAATATTAATAGGAAGACTAGCAAAATGGATCATGATTCTAAGCAAGTTTGATATTGAGTATGTTGATAGAAAAGATATAAAGGGGCAAGTCATTGCAGGCCAACTAGTAGAGGCACCACTTCAAGATGATCATCCTTTACATATGAGTTTCCTGATGCTGATATCCTAACGGTCACCACAAAAACATGGCAATTATAATTTGATGGTTCATATACACAACATGGATCAGGAGCAGGCATTCTATTCATCATGCCACAAGATCATACAATTCCAAAATCCGATAAATTAAGTTTTCCATGTACCAACAATACAACAGAATATGAAGCTTTGGCTACAGGTATCAAAATGGCTATATAATGGAACATTACACAACTTCAGGTCTTTGGAGACTCTCAGCTCATCATCAATCAAATTAATGATGATTACCAAACAAATGATGAAAATTTAATGCCTTATAAGAATATGGTTGATGATGTCAAGAAATACTTTGTCAAAACAAATCTTCCACCAGGAATTCGTAACGCTGTTGATTTTCCTATATCTGAAGGAGAGAAGCAAGTGTTGCCATGACATCTGCTTCTTTGTTGTCATTCCTCAGATAGCTAAAACATGCAAACAATGTCAGATCCATGGGAATTTGATTCATGCACCAGCACAAGAACTTCATGCTTTGGCAACATCTTGGCCTTTTTGTCAATGGGGTCTTGATCTAGTAGGAAAGATAAATCCTTCTTCATCCAATGGTCACAAATTCATCCTTGTAGCTATAAAATATTTCACAAAATGGATTGAGGCAGTACCTCTCATCAATATCATAGGAAAACAAATTGCTTCATTTATCTTGAACTACATCATCTGTCACTACGACATACCCATGACCATTATCACTGATAATGGATGACCATTCAAGAATCAAGATGTCCAAGAGCTATGTGAAAAATTCAAGATCCAACACAGATTTTCCACACCCTACTATCCACAAGGGAATGGACAAGCAGAAGCATCAAACAAAACTATTTTGAAAATCCTCAAAAAGATAGTTAATGATGCTGGCAGAGATTGGCATATACAATTGAACCCTACTCTATGGGCCTACCATACCACACACCAACAACTGCCACACCTTTCTCTCTTGTTTATGGATCGGAAGCAATATTGCCAATTGAAGTAGAGATACTCTACAAGTATCATTAAAAGGCCTTATCCTAGATGAAGAACAATGAGTATCTAGATTGCAAGAGTTAGAATTGATTCGTGAATGAAGACAAAATTCATTTGATCATTTAAAGGTATATCAACAAAGAATGTGTCGCAGTTACAATCACAAGGTCAAACTGAGAGCATTTCAAGTTGGAGAACTAGTCCTAAAGGAAAATCCATGCAACCAGTCTGATCGAGAAAAGAAAAGGAAGTTTGAACCAAACTGGTTAGGACCATTTGTGGTCACAATAGTATTTGGGTCAGGAGCATATTAGCTATCAACACAGGATGCAGATCAGCTCGAGGAACCCATCAATAGCATGCATCTGAAGAATTTTTATGTCTGAAAAAGCAAAAAATCCAAAACCAATGAAAAAGAAGAAAATCCAAAAATAGTGAAAAAGCAAAAAATACAAAAACAGCAAAAATAGTGAAAAATATAAAAAAATCAAATATGAGAAAAATTGCAATAAAAACAAATGGTGAAAACCTGGCAAACATGCGCTATCTGTCAGTTAGCTCTTCCATCTATTAGTTCATGCATTCTTCTGCTTGCATTCATTTTTCCATCAACGTTGTTCATATCCATAATGAGCCTTTGTACATACGCAAGCATCATAGTTGATTTCTCACCATGGTTTGGATCATTGGGTATATCCTAATGACTTTGTTTCTAGGCTTGGGGAAAAATCCCGCACCTAGTTGGGGGCAAAATTTACGATCATTTTGGGCTTAATCAAATAGGAAGAACAATAGTTAGGCAACTCTTGTCAAGCGAAAAACTGAGACACATCCAACGTTGAACACAAGATTAAATTGTCAACCATCAAACTATCACATGTTAGTCGAAGCACATCACACACTTTTCAATGAATGATATCTTTTGGATAATGCTCTTAACACTTTGGTTCAACTATTTTATCTTGATTTTTTGCTATCATGATTTCTGAGTGACTCCATGATGTCTTTGACTAGAGGAACAAAGAAGGAACATGATATTTTTCTTCTTTGTTGCCTATGAATTAATCATTAATATGTGCAAATTTGTCTCAGGACATGATCATCAGAGTATCATCAAAGAGATTTCTAATTTGTGTATAGAAATGGTTAATCCTGCATGTTTTACACAAGAAACACTTAGATCATCTTGGTTTAATTATACCTCGATGCTTGTGCTAACTTGCAATATCAAAATCTAGGAAAGAAGTTCTCAGGTCATCATGGTTCAATAATACCATCTATATTTGCACTCACTTCCCACATTGTACAAGAGCTCAATGATGACAAAATGCAATAACCCAGTTACTGGTCAGATCTTAGCCTTGCATTTCATTTGCATTTAGCTTGCACTTGCATGGGATCCCACAAGCTCATCTCATCCAAGGTTAAATCTATCATAGGAATCATTGAAGCATCATCATTAGTGTATGCACAGTCAGACTGATGACTCAGCTCTCTCCAGATACTGTCGACCAAGCACAAATCTTATGTTACCCCCTTAATAGAACCAACATTATTTGAATCTTCCTACAACCTGATATCAACAAAATGTTAGTTCTTTATCCAATCAACCTTATCAATTCTATCAATCGATTGCATCTAATCTATTCTATCATGTCTTATACATGATGTATCTTTCCTGGAACCAGACATTCTGATCAAGTCTTATACAGGATATATCGCTCCTAAAACCAGATGCTTTGATTATCTTTGTCTTATACAAGAGGTGTCATTCCTAAAACCAGACTAAATATCGATCTTATCAATCTAATCAATCAAGCTTTATCAATCATCACATCAAGTACCACATCACCGTAATCAAAGAACTCGCACTTTCATCGAAAAATTAATTTCGCAACGATGCAACTACTCCAAAAGTCAATTATCTCAATTGATCTCCTGAGGGGGCATCATCATACCACAATTTATCAATCAATGTCTGGGGCATCCTATTGAACCAGTATCATCATCAAATTGAGATTATTCTTTGAATCAATGCATCATCACACCTCGCTTCAAAGAGGGGAAAAATGTAACACCTCGCTTCAAAGAGGGGCAAAATGTATACACCTAAAAATGGTCTGAAGATAATTAATTGAATAAGCAATTATTTAATTAATCCCCCTTCCTAATTTAATTGAATTCATTAGCAATTTGATTAAATTCTCCCATTCATCTACTTATTAATAAATCTAAGGATTCTTTAATAGGTTCATTTCAATAGCCCCCTCTGATTAATTAATTCAAATTAATTAATCCTCCCCCCATTTAATTAATTTATTCTAATCCCCTAATTAATTAAAACAAATCAATTTATGAGTTGTTGAAAGTTAATTAGCCTTTTCCTATTATTTGAATTTTTAAATTCAAATTACCCACATGCCTCCTAACTTCTAACCACCTAACCTAACCATCCCTCTAGCCTAACCCATTCTATCTACTCCTAAGGTCTAACTAACCCTAACCTCTTGCACATCCTAACCTCCTTATCCTAACCTCCTATGGTGTGGATATTCTCCCCTTGAGACACATGGCACTTTGGCCACATGTCTCCTCTCTTGGACACTTTCCCTCTTATGAGCAAGGCTCCTTGACACTTGTCACCACAAAGATGACAAGTGTCCCTCCCTCAAACTTCTTCTCCAACCTCCTCCAATTTCACCCTTGATATCTTCAAATTCAATCTTGACCGTTGATTCCTACCACCTCACCCCTAGCCTTGGAAATCCTATAAATATCCCCCATTTTGGAGCACAAAGGATCCCATCTCATATCAATTTAGGCATTTTTACTATAAGAATATCCATTCTAGCATATCATTTGAGCATTGTTATTATAGGCAATTGCATCTTAGATCTAGTTTAATTTGATCGTTTTCTAGCATAATTGTTGAGTCATGTAGCTTAATCAATCTCTTTTCTAGCTTAATTGCATCATCATCATAGCTTAATCATGCATATCATTAGCCTAATTAGACTCTTGGATCAATCTAGCATAATCAATCTCATCTAGCTTGCATATCATTATCATTTCAAATCCTCCATCTAGGTGTAGTCAAGTCACTGGGATTGCTTATCCAGATCTGAGAGAAAATCCACACTGACATCTCTTAGGAGGCGATAGGTCGCTTTGTCATGGTTTATCTTTCATTTTCTTTTAATTTGCTAACCATGCTTGTAATGATATATTGAGTGTTTGTGTTGCAACTGCGGGTATCCTACTTCACACACATGACAGAAAGAAGTGTGAACTAGATCTAGTTAATTGTGTAATAAGATTTAGATAAATAGATTTATTGTCTCATTGAGTGTTTGAAAATCCTACAAGATTTCTAATTGAATCAAATAGACCTTAGATGGTTGAACGTAGGTAATTATATATTCATTTCTTCTTTCATATGAGGTTGTATCTTGTATTAGGAATAATGTCTTGATGTTGTTATTGACATGATTTTACACCCTAAACCTTTATTCCTTTAATGTGTATGCAATATTAACTTTAGAGGTAGTATGAAATATTAGTTACTATTTAATTTTAAAGTTTAATTTGAAATTATGTTGTGCTTAACCTGGTAATGCAGGAAGTGTGTATAATTAGGATTTTGCAGTAGTCATGCAAATACTATCTTTATGATGCTTATTGATAAAAAATAAATGTTTTCATGATTGGATAGACTAAGTTATTATGCTTTGTACAATATGATATGTATATTTTTGGATAATGATTTCTATAGAAGATCTTTTCTTGTATGAATGTATGTTGGGATAGTAGTTCCTAGAAGCCGAATAAGGTGTTAGTATGTATAATCTAGGTAATTAAAGATAATGAATCTTGTTGTAACTCTTTTAATGCATTGATTTCTATAATAAAGGAGCATAAAAGGAAGATTGTTCAATGTTAACTAATTGATTGAGTAAAGGCGGGAAATCTTTTTGTTAAGTTAGATGACTTGGATGTTGATTTCTATACATTATTATATTAATTTTGTTGATTGCAATTCTCCTTAAGTTAAGTTATGATTTTGGTTATGATAGGTGAGTGTGATGACTTGGTGTCCTTGTTGTTCCATCCTAGCCTTATGGCTTCCAAGAGTAAATTGGACCCTAGTGGGGGAGAATGTAGTACCCCTACCCTTTTCAGAACCATTTTGACCTCATTGAACAAGGTTGACTTTTATGTGGCTTACGTGGATGGTTGATTTATTGTGATTGTGGTGTGTTATTCTGGTGTTATACTTTGGAATGTGATTAGGTGCATATGATTATGAATTATTTTACATTGAGGAATAGATATTGAATTTACATTATTATTTATTGATGAGTAGTTGTAAACTTTGCTTCTGCATTGTACTTTATAAATGATGAAATGTTAAGTTTATTTATGCATTATTAATGATGGACTAACACATTTACTTTATGTGTGAGTTTCTTTATGTAGATGTTGGCGTGTTGTGTGAAAGTGTATGGGATGCGAGGAGATGATTTTTCTTCACTCACTTCAGTGAGACAGGGAACGTCACGATTCTCCTTCACCGATGTGTCTACTTTGTTTATATATATGCATATGTGTTTAATTGATGTAGAAAATTGTAGGTACAAGTACTGTATAGGTACGAGGTATCATCTCCACTAGGCTCCACGGGTATGAGCTTACCTAATTAACCTAATGGAAGTGGAGGAGGTAGTTCTAAGGTCCTAATGTTAACCCTAGCCTTGCTCAATTGTGAGCATTGTCAATCTTTTGTTTGCCTTGTCAGTTCGCCAAGTAGGCCACTTTTTCGACGTTGGTATGTGTGTCATGTTTTATTTTGGTTTCAGTTGAGTGTTGTGTGTTATGCATTTTGTGTGTTTAATTATTCTCTTCTTAAGTAGTTAATGAGAATTTAATATGTGTCATGTTGATTAAAGGGAATTAAGAATAAATTATATTAGAATCATTTTTTTGTGGTTAATTAATTAATCGATTATTTTTAATTGTCCAAGTTAGAGTGAATGTTGAATTATTAGTGAAAGTTAAATTATATTTGGCTTGAGTAATTGTTTAAAAAAAAAACTAAGACCATTATTTTTATAAATTGATAAATCAAATTCTATTAAACTAGCAAAATTAGAGTATTTATTTATTACCATATGGTGGAATTAAAAGGGGGGGTTATGCATTTTTTTAAACAATGATTATTATTTTCCAAAATTTGAAGATTTCCAACTCTACAATGGATTTTTGAAATTTTGATTGGGAAGGAATTTCTTGGAGAGATTTTGTGGGTAGGAGCTTGTTGGATTCAAGCGGGAAAACTCTTGTTGCTACTCGGTTTTCATGAGTTCTTTTGGAGTCTTTGGCTCCATCTTTCATTTTGAAATTATTTAACTTGAAGGTGAGTTTATTTGATTTCTCCCTTGATTCTTTACGAAATTGTGTAATTCTTGTTGCAAATGGATAGCAAATGGATTTAGAACCTTTCTCCAACTTGAATTTTGGATTTTAGTTTAGATTCGAATTTGTATGTTTCATTTTTTTTTAAATGAGAGTTGGTTTAGGGAAATGCTGCCCAAATTTTTGTGTACACCCTAAAAGTGAATTTTATTTCAAAAATGTGATGTCGTGCACCCATCAACCAATGGGTTTTAAGGAATTTTTGTTTTGGCAAGTTTAATTTTTTTTTTTGAGTTTTTAGAGGTCCATCAATTGTGGATGGCCTCCAAAACCTGGTTATTGGTCTCCTTAGACTTTTTGAAAAATGTGAATCTAATGTTTTAAATGTGAAATTATTATGGGGAATAATGAAATTATATATGAAAATTTCATTTGTAGATTGAATCGGATCCGATATCCTAGCGTTAGGGCCAATTGAGTAATTGAAATCACGTGCTGGAAATCCATTGTTGCCATGAATTATTTGTGTGAAAAAAAAAACCTTAGTCAAAATAAAATCACAGTAAATGTAATTTCCTATGCAATGCATAATATTTTATATTGTTTTTAATATATATATTGTAGTCACATAAATTTGTCCACTTAATTAAATGAATATTTAATATTTATTTGATTATTTAACCATCAATCAATAATTAATTAAATTAATATTTAATTAATTCATCTTAACCCTCTTCTCCTATTAATTAAATAAATTATTCAATTTATTTGATTTAATTCACTTAACCAAATTCAGACCATTAATTAAATAAATAAAATCATATTTGTTTAATTAAATCTTCTCTCACATTTAAATAAATTAATATTTATTTAAATCCCCCAAAATCCCATCTCTCACATTTAAATAAATTAACATTTATTTAAATCACCTTTATCCTCCACTCACTTGTATTTTCCTACAAATGCAAGTTGCACAACTATTTTAAATAAATCATTTATTTAAATCACCTTTATCCTCCATCCACTTGTATTTTCCTACAAATGCAAGTTGCACAACTATTTTAAATAAATAAATTATTTATTTAAAATCCTATTTATCGTCACCCACTTGAAACCTTTAATGGTTTCCCTTAAAGTCTTCAAATTTAATGGCTTCCTTCTAGAGTCTTCTTAAGCCTTTAATGGTTTCCCTTAAAGTCTTCAAACTTAATGGCTTCCCTTAAAGTCTTCTTAAGATTTTAATAGTTTCCCTTAAAGTCTTCAAACTTAATGGCTTTTTTCTAGAGTCTTCTTAAGCTTTTAAAGGTTTCCCTCAAAGTCGATCTTCAAGCATTTAAATGCTTTATCTTCCATTTTCTCATGTAAATAAATTAAGATTTAAATAAAATCCAAAATTCACATTCACATGTAAATAAATTAATATTTATTTAAATATCTATCCAAATGCAAATTACACCATTTAATTGAAATAAATGATTTTATTTTAATTGAAAATCCCAAAATTCCTCCCACTTGCATTCTCTTACAAAATCCACTTGCATGCCTAAACCCCTTCTAGATTCTTCTAACCCCTTCCTAATTAGCGTAATCCATCCCCTAAATATTTTCACATTCCTAAGCAACTTGGAGTCACTTCTCAAAGCCCTCAAAGTCTTTGAAAGGCATTTAAGGCTTTAAAGTCTTCAAATGGTTAACCTCTAAAGTCTTCCAAACCATTAAAGGCTCTTACATGACCATTTATGGTTAACTCACCTTTTACCTTTGGTTAGAGACTTTCCTCTAGCTTAACCATCCTTTTGACTCATGGGTCTCTTCAAAGCATTTATTTCTTTGACTAAGGTAACCATTTAACCCTTGCATGTTCATTTATCCCTTGGATAAAAGGAATATCCATTAACCTAACACTAACCCAACCCCCTAGGGTAACCATCATGTCCCCTCAAGCATTTAATGCTCCTTATCTCTCCTCTCAAACCTCCTCATGGTAACACTTGTCAACATGGGATTGGGTTGAAAGTCTCACATGGATTGAATATCTTTCAATCCTAACCCTTGTTAAGATTTCTCAATCTTAACCCTTCATTTCCTCATTTCTTCTATAAATAGAACCTCTCTCCTCAAGCAAAGAAGGAAGCATTAGAGTATTGTTGTTATATTGGTATTAGCATAGAGCTTTCTCATAGCATCACTATCTACACTTGCATAGCATTTGTTTATCATATTCAATCATCTTGAATCTCCATATGGCATCCATGGTTAGTGCTAAAAGCTGAGAGTTACACTCATGTGGAACTTGGAGAGGAGAGGAACAAGGGAGGAGAAACTATGAGCATCTTGATTAGCATTTGGAGGAGTATAGTTTATCTATTATATGTTTGTATGCTTTCTATTTCATGCTTAATATCTCTCTTGATATGCCTGTTTAGGATAATCTTTTGTTGCTAACACTAACGTTTGTTTCTTGTGCTCTTATGTGTGTTGCCATCAAATAGATTTTCTAATCTTTTTTGCAGAGCATCATTTGGTGAACCTGGCGTGAATCCAACACACAACAACATTTTTTTTTTACAAAACTAACTTGTTTGACTATTTAGCTTGACACACAGGTTGCACTTTGTCTCTTTTGATCACGCTTTAGCACTATTGCAATTTGATATTTTAGCACTATTGTCTTTATAATAGCACTATTGTCAGTATATTAGTGCTTTTGAGTCTTAACTAGTGCTTTTGTTCATATTCTAGTGCATTTGTTATTACTGTTTAGAATTTTAGTTTAGTGCATTTGTCTATAATTTAGCGTGTTTGTGTTAAATAGCACTTCTATTTTCAGACAGAGTAGCGCTCTTGTAACAAAATGTTGTAAAAAAAGGGCCTTATAACTAATAATATTTTTTTCTTAGGCTTGTGGAAGCCCACCATGTTTTCAGATTTTTCTAACTGTTCATTTCATGTGCAGGTTTTAAACTAACCTTTTTTTTTTTTTTGTACCTAACAATCAAAAACACTTATTTTTTAAAAATCACAAAAACAATCTTCATTTCTTTGCAAGTTAGGATCACTTCATTTTTGGTGCTCTAAAACTTACAAACAAATTTTATTTCTTTGCAAGTTAGGCTCACTTCATTTTTGGTGCTCTAAAACTTACAAACAAATTTTATTTCCTTGCAAGTTAGGTTCACTTCATTTGGTGCTCTAAGATTCACAACACAAACTTTGTTTCTTGCAAGTTAGGCTTCATTTTTCGTTTGGTGCTTAAAATCAACAAGGCAAAATTTATTTCTTGCATCAAACTAAAAATTCACAATCAACACTTCATTTCTGGGCAAGTAAAAAGAATAATCAATTTGTGTCATTCTTTGTTGCAAAACAATTTTACTTCATGTAAACATGTTTTTCATTAAGTTGACCAGGATTTTCAAATTCTAGTTTACTCAAACATATTGCCTTTGAAGTTAAAAAGAACATCATGATTGTTGGAGCAACATCTCCAAATAGATAAAACATCATTGCAATGACAAGTTAAAAAGAACAAGTGCATTTCATGTTTGGCACACTTGTGCAAAAAGAGTTTGTCGAGTGGTCCTACTTCTAACACACACTATCCTCTCCCTTGGCTCTCGTGGTCCTAGGTGCAAGAGAAAAGTGTTAGTAACACTCAAGTTTTATCTTTTTAAGAGAGGCATGCCAAGGGATTGATCACTCTTGGGAATGACCTCACGCGGTAAATCCTTCGAGCCGCTATAGAAATCATGTGAGAGCGAAAGTTGTAGCCTTAGGTATAGTTGTTCCTACAGTGTAACTTACCGAAAGGACAAATGGGCCCCACCACAAGTTACAAGGCTCTTAAGTGAGTCACTACAGAATGAACTTATGTCTAAAAATGTCAAACATTACTAAACACCTTTAAGTAGTAGCCCACCCATTCTATTGATTGAGGATATTTGTGAAACTTTCAGTGCAAGAGCATAGATGGTTTTGCTCCCAAGATACTCACCATACATATTTCCTTGAGTAGAAACATAGCTTTTTGAAAGGTTATTCATAGCCTAATAAAAGTGGTGACTCCCCCATCATAGGGATCATCTATTTGTTATGCTCATGAAAGACTTAGTATATCACATCCTTACCTGCCATGATGGGATTCATAAGGTATGTAGTACCAAAGTTGATGAAATATCAAGATGTGGGCTGAAATTATCGCAACTGGCCATTTGACCTTAGGGATAAAAAGTGTTTGAAGTGTCTTCATTTTGTGTTAGACTAGTACAAATTGAGCTGACTTTAGGCTTTGGAAAAACACCTAAAATACATTTGGAAGAAAGGGTCATAAAAAGTCCAAGGATTGGGTTGATCTAGACCCACACTTACTTGTGCCTTTTGAGGCAACATTCTTGTGTTTGTGTGCTTGCTTTGTTTTCTTGTCAAAGAAACATCAAAAATCAGTTCCAAAAACAAAGTGATTCATCCAACATAAACATTTTTCAAATACCAAACAAAAATAAAAAACAAAGAGCAAGAGTACCAAAATTATATGACCATTCTTCACATCTTGAGAAAGAAGAATCTTCATCAACATGTCAACTTGAAAAGAAGACCATTAAGCTCAAAGGCTTTAATCAAAAGGAGGAAATTCTTCTATCTTAATAGACAAATCTTTGTCTCTAATAGAGCCTTCTTACATCACATGCGTCTTTATCTTCAAGGGAAATCAAACGAATTTGATCAAGAGTCATTGAACCACAGAGCTTTTATGCAATATAGAGCTTTAAGTTATCACAAAAACAAAGGAGGCAAGATCAACCTTGACTTCTTTCCAAACATTTGTATCACATACAATGTAGCTCGAGAATGACCACCAACCCCTAAAAGGGAAGAAGAGGAGTTTGCTCCTTATGTAACACGAAGTTTCTATTGAAGTTAAACATTTCATCCATTACCCCATTCACACATCATCTCATCCATTTCAAAACTCTCAAAACATCAAGAGGTTGTTATCCTGAGTTCTCTTTAGATATTGCTTGAATCAAACACAAACATCACTTTTAGAGTGTCTCAACATCTAGGATAAACTCATCCTAAAGAGGCATTTCTACACAGGTTAAAACTAGTCTATGAGTGCATCCTCTCATTACTAGGTAGTTGAATCTATAACACATCTCAGATCCCTCTAAACCTTATCACACCAAACTTTGTCAATAAAACACAACAAGCAATTCAAGAAAGGACTTTGGTAATATCTACCTTTAGTGCTAGAGATTCATATGCAAAATACTCCACCAAACATAAATCTCTCATTTCATCAACAACTCATCATCATTTTCACCCAACTTCAACAAAAACTTGTGAACAAAATGGCTCATACTAGATCCAAAACTAGACAAATAGAAATTGAAGAAGAAGAGGAGGAAAACATCAACGAATTCCAAGAGGCCCTTGGAGGAAACATAAATGATGAAAATCCAAGTACTCCTACTCCTGCGGCAATAGAAAGGGCACAACACAACCCTCTCTTTAATAGACTTTTTGATGAAATACTCAAGAGGAATGCTGATGCTCACTTTTTGAGACTTGCTCAAGAGGGAGCCAAATTACCTTCTGACTTTGATGTTGCACAACTAAGACAAGCATCAAAACACCAAAGTCGTAATGAGGATGAAAGAGGACAAGATCACATCAGATACAACCATCATCAAGGTAATCCCCCACATCCTCCTCCTCCTAATGACATAGACATGTTACGGCAACAAGTCAAAAATCTTGCCCAACAGCTTCATAGTGGCATGAAAACAAACCATTTTTCACTCAATGATATTTGTCCCTATCCTTTTGATAGGAATCTTCATATGCCACCTTTTCCACAGGGGTTTGAAACACCCAAGTTTGAAAAGTACCGAGGAAAAGGAGATCCTCGTGATCATGTTAGAGAATTCCATTCAGCATTCCTAGAAGTGGCATACGAGGATACATACCTAATGCGACTCTTTCCCCAGAGTTTGGGAGGAACAACCACATCATGGTTTTCCCGATTACCAAGTGGCATTAGGACCTTTGAAGAACTAATCCAGAAGTTCCTATCACATTACTCACACAACATTGAACGGGATATCACAATGGCTGATCTATGTAACACTAAACAAAAACCAGGTGAGCTATTTTCAGTCTTTCTGCAACGATGGCATCAAATGTCTAGCAGAAATTCACTTCAATTACTAGAATGAGAATTAGTGGAAATATTTATTTCCAACTTAAACGACAAAATGGAATTTCACCTGGACCTCAAAGACACAAATTCCTTCAATGACATGATCACAAAAGGTTTAAAGTGTGAATAGGTTCTCATCAAAAAGGGGTTAATCAAAATCTACAATGAGCCAAAAGATAGCCCTTGCCCACACTTCAATAGTGACAAGCTGAACTTCTGGAACAAAAATAAAAATATTGTCAACGATGGGGTTGTGGATGCTAGAACTATCAAAAGTGCACAACCTGTGGTTCGGTTTGCAGGACAGAACCCCCCACCCAAGAATAACACAGTGGCTCCTCAAAATCAAGGCCACATCACATCTCAAGATGAACCCAGACAACGTCAACAAAATTTTAAACCAAAGCGAACATACACTCCCTCAGGGGAACCCATTGAAATAGTGTTATGTCAATTGGTTTCTCAAAATCTGGTAACCTTACCCAAAACATCAAATTATGAACCTCAAGTCAAACCTACATGGTGGAGAGATACTGAACACTATGATTTCCATCAAGGAATAGGACATAAGACAAGCAATTGTCACAAACTAAAAGATCTTATTCAAGATCTTATTGACCGAGGTGATATTGAAATCAAAGGACACGACCCAAAGGCAACAAACAATGATCATCTGATGTTCAAAAATCCACTTCCATCACAAGATCAAAGGGGTCCTTCCACTTCTCGGAGAAACACGTATACCATTGATTATACGCAAGCCACGTATAATTACACTGTAAATCACCTGTATGATGTAAGTGAACAATTACAACTATTACCATCAAAAATCCTAGTTCCAATTGCAATGTTGTTACACGTCGTGGCAAGGTTACCATAAAAGTAGCTCCATAAGGTACCACATTAATCCCAAAGTAGTATAACCTTGTGGATCAATTAGATAAAATGCCTGCACTGATATCTATCTTAGAGTTATTACGCCTATCTCCATCTCATAAAACAATCTTGGATCAAGCTCTCCAAGAAGCGTCAGTCCCTACAAATTTGAATATAGATCAGTTCCAAGCCATGGTTGGAAGTCTAAGATCATCACCTTGTCTCACTTTTTCTGAAAGTGACAACACATCCTTCCAGCAACCACATAACACCTCACTCCACATCGAAGGATTTATCAACCAAAATAGGGTCAAGTGAGTCTTGATCGATAATGGAGCAAGCCTGAATATCTGTACACTACAATTGGTCACAGCACTGGGATATGAAATTGAATCAGTGGATCCCTGCAAGAAGATCACAATCAAAGCTTATGATGATGCAGAGTGTTCATCCAAAGGAGCTATTGTACTACCAATCCGAGTGGGCCCAATGGTGAAGCACATCATATGTCAGGTTTTGGACCTTCCTCTGCCATATAATTTGTTACTGGGAAGACCTTGGATACATGCTATGAAAGTTGTTCCATCCACTTACCATCAATGTATCAAGTTCCCACATAAAGGTGTGGAAATTACAATCTTGGGAGATACAAATCCCTTTGCATATTGCCACAATATAAATCATCAACTAGAGATTACCGTTCCTAACAACAGAGAAGCCATCTCATCCACCTCATATATAAGTCCAGCCTCTCTTTCTAGTTCAAACACCACTATACCCAAGCAAGAGAAGCTCAAGATGAAAATAGTAGAGGAAGGTCCTGGAGAATACAATCTAAGCCAACTCTTTTGCGTTGGACAAATTCCCACTTCTCCAAGAACTCATGGTAAACCTCAATAGGTACTTCATACACCAGTAGTCATACCAACATGCACTTTGACACCTTTCATCCTTGGAAAGAGTCAAGAAGAAGAGTCCAGAGATGAGGACTTAGCAAAATGGATCTATAAAGATCCTATCACCATGGACATCCCACAAGCTAAGCTTCCCATAGATCAATATGGAAAAGGCCTGCTCATTATTCAAAGAATGGGTTATGATGGTCAAAGTGCTTTGGGACTTTGTAAGCATGGCCGGCATGAGCCACTGCCGATAGAAATGAAGCCTAAAGATAACACAGGCCTAGGCTTTCAAAAGGAGATCTTTCCTAAACTTAGATTCAAAGGGAAACCCAACAAACCACTATATCAGCCTATTACAAAGAGGTCACCTTTGATTATCAAAGTAGCACCACCCATCACTCCACCAATCAAAACAACAACCCCCTCAGTAGTAGCAATAACATCAAAAGCACCATTAGTAGCAGCCACTATATCCGAATTCCCAATAGTATCAACAACACTGACAATTCCAATAGAAGCAACAGAGTCAACAACACCAGTACTTCCTATATCAGATTCATTGATCTCCATCATTCTTCCTGTAGCACCAATCGTTACATCTACAATGGTACATAGCCAATCATACCTGCAGTATTTAACTCGAAAGATATCCCAGTATGTTATAGCAACCAGATCATGGAAAGTGACTGAGAAACTGACTCACATGAGTGGGAATTTAATTCAATGCAGCTTGACACTTCAAATGAGGAAGACACATCACTACCTCCACCCCTCAAAGACATCCCTGTTTACAGAGAAGCGTAGATAAAGACCTCTTGGGTTCCTAAACTGGAAACATCTTCCACAGACCCTACGTCACATCCTATGCCCGATTCTGACAAGGAGAGTACCATCGACGACCTTCACCACAATATCTTCATCATCATTGAAACATCTCACGAACTTAACCTAATCGATGAGGTAATGCCCATTATCCATCGTGAGCTCATCGAATGGAACCAACCTAATCCCCCATGCCTTGATCACTTCCAAAATGATGAGGCAATCATTGACTTCTTGGAATTGCGAGATAACATACCAAGCGGGGATCATAAAGCTGGATTCCTCATAGAACTTAATAAAGCAACATACTTTGGGGTGGATGCCAAACCTTTTAGCTGCAAAAATATAACAATAAAACATGGATCTTCTAGTGAAAACCACACTGTGGCACTATTTGATCCCACAAAAGTAAAAAGAAAGAGCGAATCCAAGGGTGAAAACCTCTCTGAGGTGCCTGAGGATGAAAGGTTTGACATTCTCCCCTCTAGTACATAGTAGGAACGATCAATGATTCTGATCAAGGAAACAAAAGAATACAACTTGGGGACTCTTGAAACTCCTCACCACATACATCTAGTGTCTCTTTTAACACCAGAGGAGCAACCCAAGTTTGTTGAATTCTTCAAAAAATGTCAGTTCAACTTTGCATGGTCATATGCAGACATGCCTGGTCTTGATCTGGATTTAGTCATGCATCACCTCACAGTGGCAGAAGGAGCTAAGCCTGTCAAGCAGAAGCTTCACAAGATGCATCCCTAGATTGCAATACTCATCAAAGTGAAACTTAAGAAACTTCTGGATGTTGGTTTCATAAGACCAATTGATTATACAGATTGGATCTCCAATATTGTGCTTGTTGGTAAACCAAATGGGGGCATCCATATCTGCACTGACTTCAGAGATTTGAACAAAGCATGTCCTAAGGATGACTTCCCCCTACCCAACATTGACATCATAGTGGACCTAACAGCAGGACATGCCATGCTTTCACTCATGGATGGCTTTTTAGGGTACAATCAGATAAAAATCGCACCAGAGGATCAACATAAGATGACTTTCACATGTCCATGGGGAACATACTATTGGAATGTAATGCCTTTTGGTCTCAAGAATGCAGGAGTGACCTATCAAAGGGAAATGACCACTATCTTCCATGATATGATGCATACCATAATGGAAGATTATGTTGATGACTTACTAGCAAAATCACTCACAAGAGAAGGTCATCTAGACATATTAGAGAAAATCTTTGATAGACTAGAACAATATCATGTTTGACTCAACCCAAAGAAATGTGTCTTTGGAGTAACCTTAGGGAAGCTTCTAGGATACATTGTCTCCAGCAAAGGCATTGAGGTCGACCCAGCAAAGGTCAAAGCAATCATGGACATGCCACCTCCAAAGAACATCAGTCAACTAAGGACATTACAAGGACAGCTACAGTCCATCCGAAGATTCATTGCACAACTAGCAAATAAGTGCCATCCCTTTACACACCTGCTACACAAGAACATCCACTTTCAATGGGATACTAGATGCTAGCAAGCATTCCAGATGCTTAAAGACTATCTCATGAATACACCATTGCTGATCCCACCAAATCTCAGTAAGCCTCTATTGCTCTATATTTCAACTACTGCTACAGCATTGGGAGTACTATTGGCTCAACACAATGCAGAAGGAAAAGAGTGTGCTATATACTACATCTCTCGCACACTGGTCGGCTATGAATTCAACTACATACCTATTCAGCGAGCTTGCCTAGCAGTAATCTTGGCAGCAACAAAACTGAGGCACTATCTATTGACACATAAGGTTCAACTCATTGCAAAGATTGATCCACTAAAGTACTTACTTAGCAAAGTAGCATTGACTGGCCACTTGGCCAAATGGGTGATGATTCTAAGTGAATTCGACATTGAGTATGTGGACCGTAAAGCTATCAAAGGGCAAGTTATTGCAGATTAGTTGGCCGATGTACCACTCATAGGCGATCATCCTCTCATTTCCAATTTTCCAGATGAAGAGCTATTCATGATCACAGAAACACAACCATGAAAGCTATACTTTGATGGTTCATACACTAGACATGGCTCGGGGGTAGGCATTCTCTTTATCACCCCTCAAGGTGATAGCATCCTAAAGTCTTACAGGCTCACATTTCCATGCACAAACAACATAGCATAATATGAGGCCTTGATCACAGGACTCAAGCTCGCCATATAATGGAAATTGAAAGAGTTACAGATATATGGTGACTCTCAACTGGTCATCCGACAAGTAATAGATGGATATCAAACGAAGGATGACAAACTCATGCCGTACAAACAAATGGTGGAAAATCTAAAGGCATCGTTTACTACTATCACCTTTGAGCAGATACCTAGAGATCAGAATCAAGCCGCTAACGCTATGGCTACCATTGCATCTGTCCTAGATCTTCCACAAAATTCAACACATTACGAGTTCTTGGTAGAATAGCTTTGGATTCCTGCTTATGATATCCCCAAATCCGAGATGATATGTCACCTTGTCGGTTCTGAATCCCCATGGTACAGTGATTTCTACAACTACCTCTGCGATCACACACTTCCTCCTAACCAATCGAATAACCAACATAAAACCTTCATTTGCCAAACCGCTCGATATACCATTATTGCTGAAACCCTATACTGACGTAGTCTTGATGGTACTCTTTTTTGATGTTTGGAACAAGATGAGATAACAAAGGCCTTGGAAGAGGTACATGAAGGGATTTGTGGAACCCATGCAAGCGGTCCTTCACTAGCCAAAAAACTCATGCGCACTAGATACTATTGGCCATCCATGGAAAAAGACTCCTATTATGTTGTCAGAAAATGCAAGAAATGCCAAGTTCATGGAGACCTGATACATGCACTAGCATAGGAATTGCAACCAATCACAACACCATGGCCTTTTTGTCAATGGGGACTTGACCTTGTGGGTAAAATCCATCCATCTTCATCAAATAACCACAAATTTATTATTATCGCCACCGAATATTTCACAAAGTGGATCAAATTTGTTCCACTTACCCAAGTCACTGGCAAGCAGATCATCTCATTTATCCTTAATTACATCATCTACCAGTATGGTGTACCCATGTCCATCATCACAGATAATGGGGTTCCTTTCAAAAATCAGGATATCTGTGAACTCTATGAGAAATTTCACATCCAACACCGCTTTTCCACTCTCTATTACCCACAACGCAATGGTCAGGCCAAAGCATCAAATAAGAACATATTGAGAATCCTCAAGAAGACAATCAATGATGTCGGTCGTGATTGGCATGTTCAATTAAATCCAGCACTATGGGCATATCGAACTAGCATTTGAACCCCTACAGGCACAACTCCTTACTCATTGGTCTATGGTGTAGAAGCTATCTTACCTATTGAGGTCGAGATACCATCACTATAGGTTTCCTTGCATAATCTAATAGATGATGAAGCCTATAGAGTATCACATCTTCAAGACTTAGAACTCCTGGATGAAAAATGACAAGCTGCATACAACCACCTCAAAGCCTATCAGCAGCGCATAAGCATAACCTATAATCATCGAGTTGGACCTCATACATTTGAGGTAGGTGATCTTGTTCTCTGAGAAAATCCTCATAACCAACCAAAAAAAGAACATTAGGGAAAGTTTGAATCAAACTGGTTGGGTCCATATGTTATCACTGCTGTATTTGGGTCCAAGGCATATCAATTGGCTACTTCAGAAGGAGAACCACTAGTAGATCCAATCAACAACATGAATCTCAAACAGTTTTATACCTAAAGCTGTACAAAGCATCAGGCTCCCATACATACCATGAAAAACACCAAAAACATTTTGAAAAATGTCTAGAAGAAAATACAAAAACATCAAAATAGTAAAGAAAAAAATTATGCATCTAAACGGTGAACCACTCTGGTGGCACCTTGGGTAAGTGTGATGGTGAAAACCTGGCAAATAGGCGCCACTCATAAAGGCTATGGCTCTATTATCTTTCAAGCTTATTATGATCACATTCATTACATACACACATCCATCAGTCCAACACCATGGCTTGTTATTGATCTGCAATAAAGAGATAGTACTTCATGCGTCTTGCATCCCGCTTTTTCATAGTCATGTCTAAAAATGGGGGCAATGCCCTTAACTTTTTGATGGGAGTGGATTCTGCATCACTTGTGATTCATTGGGTTCTTCATTCAAAACTGTCTCACAAAATCCAGAAACATTCAAAACAATCATCAAAATACCAAAAATATTCAAAAACTATCTCACAACATCCAAAAACATCAGAAAGCATCGAAAATCAAATAAAAACATGGCAACAACTTGTACATACTCATCTGAGCAGATACCAAACAAACATTGTGTAATACTCAAATGATGATCCCTTATCAAATCGATCAAACAACCAACATCAACACACAAACTGTCTTAACAAGGATGCATCCTTCCTTACCAAAACAAAGACATGATGACATTTTCTTTGACAAGAAAATTCTATTTAAGCTATCACATACTTGGTTGATTTATAGGTTATTAATTCATTTATATATATTAGGTTCCTACACTAC
Organism: Cryptomeria japonica; assembly: GCF_030272615.1. Lineage (NCBI taxonomy): Eukaryota > Viridiplantae > Streptophyta > Pinopsida > Cupressales > Cupressaceae > Cryptomeria > Cryptomeria japonica. Next base: position 415,537,696 of record NC_081412.1, on the reverse strand, counting down.
TCTAGGATATCCACAAGTGATTAGAGTGGCCATGATGGTTCCTAGACATTGTTTGTATGTCTTTTGTGAATTATTCCAATGAAGTTATGGGGCATGTACTAATGGTGTCTACGTAGAAAGCTCACTAGGTCATGTGATCATATGCAAAATATAGTCATAGATCACTACGGCTTGCTGACTATAGTGTATACCTCGACCATATGAGCATGAACCATTATCAAGGGTCCATATTCTTTATTCTTTATATATGTTGTTTGCTTACAGGTACAATGCTCCATCTTTGGTTCCTACTACCTCATCCAAGCTCGATAATGATTTATCTCTTCTTATGGTATGCACTTTGTCTCAGGATATGATCAGTAAAAGATTAAGGAGGACATTCCAAGTCATGCATGAAAGGAGATAATCCTTATCTGTTTCGCAAGCAATACTCAAGTCAACTTGATCCATTATATCAAGTTGCTTGTATTAACTTGCTATATCAAAATCCATGTAAGGAATACTCAGGTCATCTTGAATCCTTATGTCAAGTTGCTTGTATTTTCTTACAACATTTTAAAGCTCAATGATGAAAAATAAAGCACTATGGTTCATCATTCCATCTCATCTGTATATATTGCATTCCATCCATCCATACATTCATAATAGATGCATATCATGCATACATAGTAATGACAATGCATACTCTATTTTCCTCTTCTTCCATAAGAATGAGTCATAGGTCCTCCATTTCTTCTATCTAAACAACAAATCCCCCCTCACCCTCCCCATCTCGATAATCAGCATCACATACCCTACATCATTTCCCATCAACTTAATCAAGCAAGTTACTCTATCTGCACAGGTACATCAACTCACGCACACCTAGACTATCAATAGATACTCTAATCAAGTATCTTCGAGTCTCAACAGGTAATCGATTATGGCAAACCTAGACTACAACAGACATTTATCATAATGACCTAGTCTCAACGGGGTTGCTATGATTCACCACAATCATCCATCCCACACACACACTATCAATTGATCAACCAATCAAACACAATCCAACAGATAATTACATTAATTGTCTAAGTCTCAACGAGTATTTTGCTTCAGATACCTTGACTTCATCGGGCAATTACATCAATTGTCTAAGTCACCAACAGGTCACTTTGATTCACTTACTCAAACTTTATCCTGTCCAAGTGAACAACTGACATCAACTGTCACACTTTGACTCGACTGGGGCAATTTAAATGATTGCACTAGATTGTCCAACCATTTTGATCAATTATATAGCATCACTTGAAAGCACAACCACCACATTTTCACTGTATCTCCTGCATAACCTACGAGTACTCACTAGCTTTCCATTTCTCCATACTCACTCTATTTTCATCCATTCTTTCACCGTTATTGCTAATTTCTTCTATTCTACCTCCCCTCCACTTCTCGTTCTTTTTCGAGAGATCACCTGATTTTTCAAAAAAAAATTCGGCCCATCTCTCAAGAGGGCATACCACCCACTAAATTAACATTTATGCGACATATTTCTTCACACCTATTTTTCTTTCTTTGAAACGACGCAATAAAACCGCACCGTCTCAAAGAGTGGCAAATGTAGTCACATAAATTTGTCCACTTAATTAAATGGATATTTAATATTTATTTGATTATTTAACCATCAATCAATAATTAATTAAATTAATATTTAATTAATTCATCTTAACCCTCTTCTCCTATTAATTAACTAATGGGTTTTAAGGAATTTTTGTTTTGGCAAGTTTAATTTTTTTTTTGAGTTTTTGGAGGTCCATCAATTGTGGATGGCCTCCAAAACCTGGTTATTGGTCTCCTTAGACTTTTTGAAAAATGTGAATCTAATGTTTTAAATGTGAAATTATTATGGGGAATAATGAAATTATATATGAAAATTTCATTTGTAGATTGAATCGGATCCGTTATCCTAGTGTTAGGGCCAATTGAGTAATTGAAATCACGTGTTGGAAATCCATTGTTGCCATGAATTATTTGTGTGAAAAAAAAAACCTTAGTCAAAATAAAATCATAGTAAATGTTATATATATATATATATATTGTAGTCACATAAATTTGTCCACTTAATTAAATGAATATTTAATATTTATTTGATTATTTAACCATCAATCAATAATTAATTAAATTAATATTTAATTAATTCATCTTAACCCTCTTCTCCTATTAATTAAATAAATTATTCAATTTATTTGATTTAATTCACTTAACCAAATTCAGACCATTAATTAAATAAATAAAATCATATTTGTTTAATTAAATCTTCTCTCACATTTAAATAAATTAATATTTATTTAAATCCCCCAAAATCCCATCTCTCACATTTAAATAAATTAACATTTATTTAAATCACCTTTATCCTCCACCCACTTGTATTTTCCTACAAATGCAAGTTGCACAACTATTTTAAATAAATCATTTATTTAAATCACCTTTATCCTCCACCCACTTGTATTTTCCTACAAATGCAAGTTGCACAACTATTTTAAATAAATAAATTATTTATTTAAAATCCTATTTATCCTCACCCACTTGAAACCTTTAATGGCTTCCCTTAAAGTCTTCAAACTTAATGGTTTCCTTCTAGAGTCTTCTTAAGCCTTTAATGGTTTCCCTTAAAGTCTTCAAACTTAATGGCTTCCCTTAAAGTCTTCTTAAGACTTTAATGGTTTCCCTTAAAGTCTTCAAACTTAATGGCTTTTTTCTAGAGTCTTCCTAAGCCTTTAAAGGTTTCCCTCAAAGTCTTCAAGCATTTAAATGCTTTATCTTCCATTTTCTCATGTAAATAAATTAAGATTTAAACAAAATCCAAAATTCACATTCACATTTAAATAAATTAATATTTATTTAAATATCTATCCAAATGCAAATTACACCATTTAATTGAAATAAATGATTTTATTTTAATTGAAAATCCCAAAATTCCTCCCACTTGCATTCTCTTACAAAATCCACTTGCATGCCTAAACCCCTTCTAGATTCTTCTAACCGCTTCCTAATTAGCCTAATCCATCCCCTAAATATTGTCACACTCCTAAGCAACTTGGAGTCACTTCTCAAAGCCCTCAAAGTCTTTGAAAGGCATTTAAGGCTTTAAAGTCTTCAAATGGTTAACCTCTAAAGTCTTCCAAACCATTAAAGGCTCTTACATAACCATTTATGGTTAACTCACCTTTTACCTTTGGTTAGAGACTTTCCTCTAGCTTAACCATCCTTTTGACTCATGGGTCTCTACAAAGCATTTATTTCTTTGACTAAGGTAACCATTTAGCCCTTGCACATTCATTTATCCCTTGGATAAAAATAATATCCATTAACCTAACCCTAACCCAACCCCCTAGGGTAACCATCATGTCCCCTCAAGCATTTAATGCTCCTTATCTCTCCTGTCAAGCCTCCTCATGGTGACACTTGTCAACATGGGATTGGGTTGAAAGTCTCACATGGATTGAATATCTTTCAATCCTAACCCTTGTTAAGATTTCTCAATCTTAACCCTTCATTTCCCCATTTCTTCTATAAATAGAACCCCTCTCCTCAAGCAAAGAAGGAAGCATTAGAGTATTGTTGTTATACTGGTATTAGCATAGAGCTTTCTCATAGAATCACTATCTACACTTGCATAGCATTTGTTTATCATATTCAACCATCTTGAATCTCCATATGGCATCCATGGTTAGTGCTAAAAGCTAAGAGCTACATTCATGTGGAACTGGGGGAGGAGAGGAACAAGGGAGGAGCAACTATGAGCATCTTGATTAGCATTTGGAGGAGTATAGTTTATCTAATATATGTTTGTATGCTTTCTATTTCATGCTTAATATCTCTCTTGATATGCCTATTTAGGATAATCTTTTGTTGCTAACACTAACGTTTGTTTCTTGTGTTCTTGTGTGTTGCCATCAAACAGATTTTCTAATCTTTTTTGCAGAGCATCATATATAATTTGTAATTTGTAATTTTTATTTGGAAAATGGTGTTAGAGGAAATGTAGTTTTTTTTAAAGAAAGATCAGTTTGGTATTGAATATATAAATATGGGTGTATATATTTATACTAAGTATTTTCAATTAGCAATATGAAGAGAATGTTAAATTTGATTGGATATAATAGTAAATGATTTTGTGAAAACAAAGGCTATAGGAATAATCATCAGTTTTCTTAGTCGAAATGATTTTAATTTGGAAAAGATTATTTTGATTTTAATATTGAATTTAGTTCTCAAAAGTATTTTAAATGTTATTGTCATTAATTTGAAATTTGAATTCAAGTGGTCTTTGTTATAGCCAAATTGGCTTTAATTGAAATGATTATATATATATATATATATATTAAGGATGGTTTGTTTAGGCTACGAGTTGAACTATTACTCTTTTCAAGGTGTATGGTTTAAAATCAAGTATTGAGCAAGTTTATTTGAGTGTATGTATACTTAGACCATCTTTAAGCGTTATTCCCTATTGTGGTGTTTTATCATGAAAGAGCTAGTTATTGAAAGAACTACAATTAGAGAATGTTAGTTTTTAATTTTATTTTGAGTAATCGTTATGATTCCTTAACATGGATGAGTTCAGAGTGCAAGTGTGTTTGTTTGAGTTTTTACTCTGCTTGGTAGATTTTGGTGTTGATTTGTAAGAGTTATTTTCATGTCATGATGGCATGTTGTTGTATGTGAGTTTATCATGCAAGTGGTTTGGGTAAAGTTTTTTTGTGGCCATATGGCCATACTTGCTTTATTTTGTGTTTTGGTCTTGTTTTGTGGATAGACCAATTGTTTGTTTCACACCTCCAGTTGGTTTAACCTTGGTAGAAGGTTTGTTTAATCAAGTTGTTCTTCAGTTTTTCTTTTTGAACTCCTTGTGTTAGTTGGATTTTTTGATTTGCCTTGGGGCTCTCTGGAGGTTGTGTAGTGTCATAAGAAAGAGAGGCTTTCAAGTGGGGGTGCCCCCAAAGAGGTAGTGCGATAACCCATCAAAAGTTGGGTAATAAGTGATAACTTGATTAAGAAATGGGGGGGTTGGGTTCTAAAAACATTAATCAAGATAAATTGTCCCCCGCTCATGGTTCAGTGCTAGTAGAGACTTAGGATGCAGTGGGAAGGCCTAAAATGGAAAACCAACTACCTTGTCTTCATGAAAGGTTTGTTGGGTCTGCATGAGTCATGGATGGGGGTCAAAGGTTTGAGGGAGGCTACCAAGATGACCCAGGATGGGGGTCAGGGCCTATGCCTATGGAGGCCTGCAAAGATAACCTATACTAGCTATGCGATGACACTCTTTCCTTATGTTCACTAGTGTGTAGTCATGTGTTGGCTTTACTTGGAGCACTCTTGTGAGAGTCATGATTGTATGCTTATGACTTGTGTGAGTACTTGATGTACATGTGAGACCATGTGATACTTTGTTGTGGCTTAATTGAGGGCATTATTACTATCTCCTAGCATGGAGGGGTGGTTCCTTTTTGGGACACATGGTCGGGTGGTAGTGCCACTTTCCATTGGGTATTTTGTTTGTTCTTTCTTGCGATGGATTAGCTTCACAGGTGCTTCGGGTGTTTCACTTGGATTCATTTCATTTTGTTGTATCAGTTGGATCCTCTTTGTGTCCTTGGATCATATTTGTATATCTTGGACCCTTATGTGGTTGGTTGTATCATTTTTTTATGTACGCCTTGATGGAAGGATGCAATAGATGTAAAAATTATGTATTTTTTATCTTTCATTTATTAGAATGGTCTTGCTTTTGAAGAAGACCCAGAGATGTAGTACATTGGGGGTGAATTCCAATATCAATTAGTGTTGTATGGTGTATGTGTTCATCTAGTTCCTTTTAATTTTGGTTGTATGAATGGTACTATAGTTAAAATGTATAGTGTAATTTAGGTGATATTAATCTTAATTGTATGTATGAAGTTATAAATTAAATGTACAGTAATATGGATTATGATTAAAGTAGCTTTAGTGATGCATAATAACAAATGGCAGTTGTTTATATTTAATCATGTTTAATCTAATCTCTTATAGAATTTAATTTCTATGTTCATGTGGTAATCATTCAACCATGAGTATGTTTAATTAATCTCATTGTTGATTGGATTTATACACCTTAATGTTCATTGGATTAATTGAGTAATCTTCATTGGAAACCTTTAGGAGTTTGTGATTAGTCTTCTGCTTGTGCAAAGGTTATTGCAATGTTTAACTTGTTGCATCTTAAAGTTTATTAATGTTTAAAAAAAATTTATTTTCACTCTTTTCGAGTGTTTGTAGTTGTTTCTGAAAACTCAATGATGAACAAGTAGTACCAAACTAGTACTGAGAGGGGGGGGGTGAATCAGTATAGACAAAAACACACTCTTAAACCGGTTTGTCGACAGACACTATGCATTGACAGACAATTAGTAACAGTGGTCCTTAAATAGAGTACAATTGATGAAACCCAGACTGACTGAGACAAACATAAATTGGTTGACACTTATCTTCTCATACAATCTAACACTTGATTTCTATTTCACCCTAATACATGAACAAGTAATCTACCAACAAAGATATACATATAAGCAATTAGATCAACATGATTCACCGCTTGACAGAAAACAACATAGCATCACATGAAGAAGACATCACACATGACACACATATTTTTCACTTGGAAACCCAACTGGGAAAAACCACAGTGGGGATGAATACCCACAAGCCTATTTTTGAACTCTTTAGAAGTCCGCTTTGTTAGGAGCCTAGTCTGGTTAAAGACTGATACAATAGGTTCTGTTAGGAACCGATCCTGTTAGGGATCACCTAGTTAAGGGATGGCTAGAATACCCGGTTAAGGGTTAAACCCTGTTAAAGGTTACCTTGTTAGAGGATTTCAAGAACTCAATGGTTTTGAGTCACCCTGTTAAAGGATTTATAGTGAGCTGGTTAAAGCTACCCTGTTAAGGGATTTCTCAATTATTGAGGTGGTTAGAGATCAATAGGTATTACAAATGATCTGGTAACAACACTCAATGCCAATGCAGATCTACTTAAGCTCCTCTTCACCTTCTGCACTTACACTCTATAGGTATCACTTCTCTCCTCTGGTCTGGCAAGAATCATGTATCTCTTCTCTTGGATACATACACACAACTTTTGCCAACAACCCCAGAAAGAAACACAACTTAGACCTTATAGGAAATAGATAGGTTGAAAGCATAAACCCTAAACCCTAAACCTACTAGGTTAAGCAATTCAAATGGTTCAATCCTGACTATTGAGCATATTGCATTAAATGCAACAGTCTTGAACCAATCTCAAGACATTCTTCATCATTCATTTTCCACCGCTTTCATGGCGGCTAATAACCCATCATGCATTTTTGCCATTTACAGACTTCACACATTCCCGAGGTAGATAGGAACAATCTCCTTCATGCAAGATCCTTCATGTGCACAAGGCTTAGGTGGCAACATGATCTATTCTTTGTAACCATGCTAACTCATCACACAAAGTCACCAGTTGAGCCACACAGGCTTGAAGCACTTCAATCGGAAACCCTAAAGATGAGACTACCAACTGGTAGTCATACAAAGCTTCCATGTGCCGGTTCCCATAGTCATATGCCAGTTCACCTTGAATAAACACATCGCTTCACTTTGGCACAAATCCTGGTTCACAGTGTTATACTAGTTCTCACATATGTCGGTTGTCACCTCTTCAGCATATTGACATCAATGACAACATACAATGTCATTATGTCCTCATACTGGTTCTTATACCGGTTCACATAATGCCAACAATCTCCCCCTTTGGCATTGATGGCAATATACAAAGATATCTCTCCGCTTCACATCTTCTCCCCAAATTTCTACAGATATCTTCCCCGCTTCACATCTTCTCCCGCTTTGACAACAATGCCAAAGTGGAGGCACAAGATTCCCTGTTCCATTATGCTGCACCCCCTGAGAAGTAGCATCCTTCAACACATCAATCCAAAAAAAATGACTATGCAATACCAGACTGATGTGGAGCAAATACCTTTAGTTCACCTCCTGAAGGGGCAGTACCCCTAATTCACCTCTTAAGTACATAAAAGTAGCCTTTGGGAGAGGCTTGGTGAATATGTCTGCTAACTGCTCCTTACTGGAAACATGTTCCAGTGCAATCTATTTGTTTTGAAACTTTTCCCTCAAGAAATGATACTTAAGCTCAAAGTGCTTGGTTCTAGAATGTAAAAGCGGATTCTTTGAAATATTGATAGCACTTGTGTTATCACAGAATATGCTTACCCGTTTAGATATAGGAACTTTGAAGCCATTTAATACATGCTTATCCAGATTATCTAAGTGTAGTTCATGAAAGCTGCAACATACTTGGCTTCTATTGTAGACTGAGAGATACAACTCTGCTTCTTACTCATCCATGAGACTAGTCTACCACTGAGAAAGAATGCACCACCGGTTGTGCTCTTCTGGTCATCCACATTACCTACCCAATCAGCATCTATGAATACTTTCAGGTTGAAATCATTGCTATATGGATGCCACAATCCTTAGTCAACTGTTCCCTTTAGATACCTAAGAATCCGCTTGACTACAACCAAGTGGGATTCTCTTGGACTTTTCTAGAACCTTGCAGTAATGCCAACTGCATGTGCAATATCCGGTCTGCTATGCACTACATAATGCAACTTACCAATCATTGATCAGTATTCCTTCTCATCAACCAATGCCGAGTCATCCTCTTTGGATAGTTTACAACCAGTCACCATTGGTGTATCGACCGGTTTGCTATATTCCATGCCAAAGGTCTTCAACACCTCTTTGACATACTTGGACTGAGTGATAAATATTCCATCTTTCATCTGTTGAATTTGCAGTCCAATGAAGAACTTAATCTCCCCTATGAGTGACATCTCAAACTCCTTCTTCATCTCATCTGCAAACTCATGACTCATCTTGTCATCTCCACCAAAGATAATGTCATCAACAAATACCTCATAGATCAAAATCTGATCTCCTTCAGTTTTCAAGTAGATATTGCTATCTTCACTTGTTCTCTCAAATCCAATTTTCACAAGATGGAGTGTAGACATTCATACCATGCTCTAGGTGCCTGCTTTAGACCAAATAAGACTTTATGTAGCCTACACACCATGTTACTATCTTTAGATAAGGCAAACCCATCTGGTTGCTCTATATACACCTCTTCTTCAAGTACACCATTTAGGAATGTAGATTTTATATCCATTTGATATACTTTGAATCCTTTAAAAGCTGCATATGCAAGGAGCATACGAACTCCTTCCAATCTGGCTCCAGGAGCAAAGGTTTCTCCATAGTCTTCTCCTTATTCTTGGGCATATCCTTTGCACACCAATCTGGCTTTGTTCCTAATCACTGTGCCATCCTCATTCAGCTTATTTCTGAAGACCCATTTGGTACCAATGACATTTTTATGCTCCGGTCTGAGTACCAAAGACCATGTACCATTTTTCTCTATCTAGTCAAGTTCCTCTTCCATTGCCTTGATCCAGTCTTCATCTTTATGTGCCTATTTGAATGATTTAGGCTCAAATTCAGAGATCATATATGAGTTTTCTCTGACCTTTCTTCTTCTAAGGATTCCTGCATCCTTATCTCCTATGATCTACCTAGGATCATGATTTAGTTTGACATACCAAGGAATGGTCTTGATAGATTCCTCTTGCTTTTCTTCTTCATCCTCTTCTCCATCAGTATCATCATCTGCCAGTGTAGGAACACTATTACTGGTACTTGGTTGACTGACAACCGGTTCCCAGAAGGTTACAACCAGTTCATTTACCACTTGCTCACTATCATTTTCCTCAGTTTTCTCAGAGGTTTCATCAACTCTTACATTGATACTTTCCATAATTCTCTGAGTCCTATTATTGAAACACTTGAGAGCTTTGCTCTTGGTGGAATACCCTAGGAATATTCCCTCATCACATTTCGCATCAAATTTGCTCTGGTGTTCACTTCTCTTGATGTAACATTTTCTACCAAACACTCTAATGTAGCTAACAATAGGTGGCTTACCAGTCCAATACTCATAAAAAGTTTTATCCTTACCTTTCTTGATGAGTACCCAGTTCATTGTGTAGACTGCAGTGCTCACCGCTTCTCTCCAAAAGGTGTGAGCGACCTTTCCTTGAATCAGCATTGTTCTTGCTACTTCAACCACTATCCAGTTGTTCCTCTCTGCTAGGCCATTCTGCTGTGGAGTTTGGGGGGCAGATAGTTGCCTCTTGATGCCATGTTCTTCACAGTACTTGTTGAATTCACCGAAAGTGAATTCCCCTCCTTGATCAGTTCTAAGGCACTTGATCCTTTTACTGCTTTCCTTCTCCACTAATGCTCTGAAAGCTTTGAACTTTCCAAAAGCTTCAGACTTATCTTTCAAAAATGTGACCCACATCATTCTTGAGCAGTCATCAATGAGAATCATGAAGTACCTATCACCCTGCACACTCCTAGTTTTCATAGGACCACACAAATCTGTATGCACAAGATCAAGTAAATTGTCAGCAGTGAAAGGTTTACCTTTGAAGGTTGAGGAAGACATTTTCCCCAGTTGACACTCTTTGCACAAGGTATTATCTGGTTTGCTTAGCACTGACAACCCTCTAACTGCCTTGATCTTACTGGACTTTACAATGTTATCAAAGTTTACATGGTAGAGTCTCCTATGCTATATCCAACTATCATCAAATTTAGCCATAAGACATGTACTTATATTTGCATTTAGCTGAAATAGGTTACCTTTGGTCTGCATGCCAGTGGCCACCAATTCACCATTCTTTACTTTGATTCTGCACACTTCATTTTTGAATTCCAGAGTGAGACCACTATCATTCAATTGGGCAACACTTAGAAGGTTGTGTCTGAGACCATCAACCCAATACACATTGTCAGCACTGCTCTTTCCATTCAGAGAGATGGACCCTCTGTCTTTGACCATGCATGGTGCATCATTACCAAAGTGAACCACACCACCATCATATTCTTCCAAGGATAGAAACTTTCTCTGGTCACCAGTCATATGGTGAGAACAACCACTGTCAATAATCCACTCATTGGAATTATCAAAGTGGGAGACAAGAGCCTTCTTGTCTGACATATCTTCCTTGACATCAACAAACACAATCTCTTCATTTTCTTCATCTTCGGATTCCTCATCTATGAAACCTTCATCAACTACCACAAAATAGTTTTTTAGTTTCCTCCTTTGAATTTCTTAAACCTTTCCAGTTTGTCCTTGTTATCACCATTAGGACAGTTTACAGCAATATGTCCTATCCGGTTGCAAGAAAAAAATTTCAAAGGGAGCTTACCATCAAAACTATTTAGCTCATAAGCTGTCAACTTTGCAATGATGGAGTCTAGGGATACCTTAGTCTTGTCTATTAATCTCAGCTCCTGAATAGCAGCAACCCTTATTGCATAGACCAGCAATAGGGATCTTAGGACTTTGCTTACCATAGTGGAATCTTCCATTTTACCACCTGCACTCTTGATATCTCCAACAACGGTTTTGATTCTTATACCATACTATTGAATGGTCTCACCTTCAACCATCTGCATGTCTTCAAACTTCCCCCTAAGGCTTTCTTCCTTAGCTTGTTTTACATGCTCATCACCGCCATAGATATTTTCAAGAGTATCCCATACCTCTTTGGGATTTACCTTATCTTGGACATCAATAAACTCAATGTCAGATAAACTACTAATTAGGGCTTCCATGATTTGCCCATTCTCCTACATCTCTCTCTTTTGGTCATCGGTGAGAGTACTGGTAGGGGCAACATAGGCATTCTCAACATAGCTCCAGTGTTGAGCACCCATACTTTTGATGTATGTCTTCATTCTGTCTTTCCATATACTAAAATTTTCTCTGTTAAACTTTGGACCTTCCCTCTTCATCATTTGATTGGGATCTTTACCTCAAGCGGTTAAGCTTATAACATAGAGGACCTGGAGGATGCTCTGATACCAATTGATAACTCAATGATGAACGAGTAGTACCAAACTAGTACTGAGAGGGGGGGCTGAATCAGTACAGACAGAAACACACTCTTAAACCGGTTTGTCGGTAGACACTGTGCATTGATAGATAATTAGTAACACCGGTCATTAAACAGAGTACAACCGGTGAAATCCAGACTGACTGAGACAAGCATAAATTGGTTGACACTTATCTTCTCATACAATTTAACACTTCATTTCTATTTCACCCTAATACATGAACAAGTAATCTACCAACAAAGATATACATATAAGCAACTAGATCAACATGATTCACCGCTTGACAAAAAAAAACATAGCATCACATGAAGAAGACATCACACATGACACACATATTTTTCATGTGGAAACCCAACTGGGAAAAACCACGGTGGGGATAAATACCCACAAGCCTTTTTTTGAACTCTTTAGAAGTCCGCTTTGTTAGGAGCCTAGTCCGGTTAAAGACTGATACAATAGGTTCTGTTAGGAACCGATCCTGTTAGAGATCACCCGGTTAAGGGATGGCTAGAATACCCGGTTAAGGGTTAAGCCCTGTTAAAGGTTACCTTGTTAGAGGATTTCAAGAACTCAATGGTTTTGAGTCACCCTGTTAAAGGATTTATAGTGAGCCAGTTAAAGCTACACTGTTAAGGGATTTCTCAACTATTGAGGTGGTTAGAGATCAACAGGTATTACAAATGATCTGGTAACAACACTCAATGCCAATGCAGATCCACTTAAGCTCCACTTCACCTTCTGCACTTACACTTTGTAGGTATCACTTCTCTCCTCTGGTCTGGCAAGAATCACGTATCTCTTCTCTTGGATATATACACACAACTTTTGCCAACAACCCCAAAAAGAAACACAACTTAGACCTTATAGGAAATAGATAGGTCGAAAGCATAAACCCTAAACCCTAAACCTGTTAGGTTAAGCAATTCAAATGGCTCAATCTTGACCATTGAGCATATTGCATTAAATGCAACAGTCTTGAACCAATCTCAAGACTTTCTTCATCGTTCATTTTCCACTGCTTTCATGGCAGCTAATAACCCATCATGCGTTTTTGCCATTTACAGACTTCTCACATTCTTGAGGTAGATAGGAACAATCTCCTTCATGCAAGATCCTTCACGTGCACAAGGCTTACATGGCACCATGATCTGATCTTTGTAACCATGCTAACTCATCATACAAAGTCACCGGTTGAGCCACATAGGCTTGAAGCACTTCAACTGGAAACCCTGAAGATGAGACTACCAACCGGTAGTCATACAAAGCTTCCATGTGCCAGTTCCCATAGTCATATGCTGGTTCACCTTGAACAAACACACAGCTTCACTTTGGCACAATTGTCGATTCACAGTGTTATACCGGTTCTCACATATGTTGGTTCTCACCTCTTTAGCATATTGGCATCAATGACAACATACAATGTCATTATGTCCTCATACCGGTTCTTATACTGGTTCACATAATGCCAACAGTTTCCTTTAAGGTTTCTTGGTGGGGCATTACATATGACTTCATGGGGAGAAGAAAGGAGAAATCATAGATTCCATGAGCTACCCAGTCATGTTATGCTAGGTGATCCATGAGAGAGAGAAAGAAAGAACGTGGATTCCATGAGATAGGAAGCTATGTTATGCTAGGTGATCCATAAAAACATAGACTCTCATGGGACAACAAGTTGTGTTATGTTGTGTGATTTTTGTATGAAGGAAGAGTCAAAGTAGTCTAGCAAGCTATTTGATGCTAGTTCCACTCATCTGAAAATGCAACACAAGGAGGGTTGAAAGGTCTAGCAAGTTGTATCATGTTATTCAATTTACCTTAAAGAAGTTGAAAAAGAGGATGAGTTGACATCCTATAATATATGTTGTTGTCTAGTTTTAGGAGTTAAACATTTTTTGTAAGACTTTAGGCTAATTTTGAGCATGCAACAACTTGTGTAAGACATGCAATAAGTAGATACCAACAAGGTGTCATGTAAAGAAATCCATAAAAAGGATAACCAAGCAAGTCATTATGCAAGGAAATCCACATCTTGAATTGAAAAAGGATAACCAAGCAAGTCACTATGCAAGGAAATCCCCAACTTGAATTGAAAAAGAATAACCAAGAAAGGCATTATGCAAGGAAATTTGTGACTTGAATTGAACAAGGATAACCAAGAAATGTATTATTTAAGTAAATCCACAACTTGAATTGAAAAAGGATAACCGAGAAAGACATTATGAAAGGAAATCGACAACTTGAATTGAGCATATGTTGTAAGGAGGCCGCATGTATGCACCCCCTTAAGATGTCAACATAGCCCCATGTTGATGTCTTATGGAAGATAGAAACAAGGATACACACATTCATCACCAAGAAGATATCCTTTAGGAAATAATGTACATAACTCTAAGATAAAGAGGCATAACTCTTATAAGCAAGGAAAAGATAGTTGTAGAAGTGATATCTTGCAAAAAGTATAAAGGGATCCTTTTGAGGGATGCATGAAGGAAGAGATGTTTATCCAAAACATATTCACCTTCAAAAATAGAAGGGATATTTGATAAAGACTCAAACAAAAACATATGCTTGCATGAAATTTTATGTGATTTGCTCCATGATGCTTGAAGAATATGGTGGGATGAAATGCTTCCTTGAATGCTTTATAATGCTTGATGTATGCATGAATGATGGGGTATGAAAGTGATACAAAATTAATTGATATGTTATCTTTATATAGGGTTCCCTAGGTAAATTACTGATTAGGCCGACCTCCAATGATGATATTGATGTATGAGGACCAAAACTCATTAGGGAAAGAAAGTACCTAGTCCTATTTAAATTGAGGCCTATTTAAGGTGGACAATGGTGCCTAGGGAACCCTAGTTCATATAGGGGTTCCCCAAGCACCCTTTTCCTCCCAAAATAGAGCAAACAAGGTGACAAATAGGAAGGCAAGGTCCTAGGATGGAGTCCACTTATCCATGTAGTAGGATGATATAAGATTTGGAGTAAAACGGGATAAATTAGGCCTAGGAGAGAACTAAGATGGGACATGGTAAAGTAGGGACACAAGAATGAGGTGTAAATTATATCGATTACAGTTTACAATTCTATAAACACCAGCATGATATAATTACTATACACCAGAGCACCAATACACCTAAAATTCATTTGTCTAACCCAATACACTATTATTAACATCTTCCAGAAATTGCATAGACAAACAACTCATCTTAATGGAATACAAAGCATTCTAGTGAGCCAACTAGAATACCTTATTATGGCATATTGTGATCCAAAGTTCAAACCCTTATAGTTTTTTCTATTCAAATGTTTGGTTCCTAAAAAATGGTAGAATGGTGCCTGACATGTCCCTTATAATAATTATAGAACCACACCCACAAATCATGCAAGGCAATATAATGCGAATCAAAATACTAGTTCATAGACATAGGAAAAATGCACAATCTCAACACTTAGATAATTTCCTTCAATCGTTGGATATGAATTTGTCGTAATCAGACATCATACCATTGACTCCTTGAACATTTAGACATCAACCAAGATGAATACAACATATGAACAAGTCGTGAATTATGTGAGCCAATAAATACCATCTTCTTTGCACTAGTATATTGCCATTAGATGAACCTCTGGAATGTATTCTATATCTCTAACCAAACTGAAATGATAAAATTGCTTGTAAACATCTTCAACAAACACCATTTGATACATCAATGACCACAACACACACTCCAATCATCTCTACAATGACAACACATACCATTAGATATTAGGTTGACATCAATGACAACACAAATCCTCTTTTATATTGATTTGAATGTCACTGACTCCAAACTACTAGAGCAAAAATTACATGCTGACAAAATATGCCATAGTAGTGGTATAATTAGGCAACAAAAGACAAGCAATTAAGAAATCCCATGAATTTTTAAGATGTAAAAAATTATCTCTAAAATGTAAGGAATGTTGGAATGCCTTGGATCAAATCATGAAGAAGATGAAACAATTATTTATTTTCTAGTATAATAGGGCCTGTAGACATCTAAAAATGGTCAACGCTTGCGGAGTCATACATTAACATTTGTGCATTGCCTTACTTGAGGGTTTTTGCATCGCATCAACATTTCTCCTATGTTGCGCACTTGGTCTTTATCATTTGTGAGCATCGAGTCCTTCTTCTGCATTCTTCATTTATCTCGCTTTCGAATTTGGTCTTGTCGACAACAATCTTCAATCATGATTTTGGTCAATCCTATCCTGTCGCATCAATGTGCGTGCTCATTTGCTATCATTTTGGACATCGTCAATCCTAATTAGGGTTTTGTCCTCTTATCAATCTTGTCATTTTACAATCTATTTTGTCATTGATCGTTGTCATTTTTGTCATTTATTGTCATTTTTGTCATTTTGCGATCAATTTGACATCGATCGTTGTCCTTCTCAATCATGTCAATTTGGATCAATTAGTCATTGTTCCTCGTCAATTGGCGCATTTATCAATCAAATCACTTATCAGCATTGGTCTTTTATCAATTCAAAATCATGATCGAATCAACATCAAATCAATCTTACATCAAGACCTGATTGACGTCCTTGCATTTCTAATTTATCTTCTAGGGTTTCATGATTTATTCATTTAACCTTGTTTGTCATTTTCTCTCCATTTTCTCTTTAGGATAAATGATTTATTTATTTATCCTAAATCTTCTTGTCACAATTAAATTTTTATTTAATTGGCTAATTAATTCCTCCTATTTTTGTAAATTAATTAATGAATGAGAAATTATTAATTAATTTACCTAATTTTCATCAATTTCCTAATTTCCAAGTCATCATTTCTAACCTAATTTTCTAATTTCTCCAAAATTCCTAAATGTCTATTTCTATTTCAAAATCTTGTCATAAATTGTCATAAATCCTTGAATAGCAATTTGTCATAACTTGTCATAATTTTTCTATTCCTGATTTGAATCTCCATTCGAATCACTTTCATGCTAATCTGATCTTTTCTCCAATTTGTCTATAAATTGGATGAATTTCTTCAATCAAAGCCCCTAACCCCTGGTCCCTATTTGAATCAATCACGCTTCTAGTATTCTTGCGCTACCATCTTGTCTACTTGCTTTCACATCATGCTTATGCACTAGTAGGTGAGATCCACAAACAAAGCTATTTGAAGGAGAAAGAAGGACAATGGAGCCACATGAAGAAGACATCTGCATTTGGTTTGCTTAGTTTTCATATTGAATGTCTTGTTTTCATGTTTTCATTGAATGTAATTAGGATTTGTCACGACATTTTAGTTTTCGTGATTGAACTAGACTAATATTGATTTGCTTTGATGATTTTCGATTTCCTACCTTACAGGGCCATTTATTTTTATTTTCAAGAATTATTCTTCAATAATGATGGGGATGACTTTATATTCTTAAGATATTTTATCTAGAAGGTTGGGCCTAACAATTTCCACTTGGTAATAAAATATAATATTGTGTTCTTAGTTATTTTGTAATTAACTTTAAGATAAACCATGTGTTATTTTCTAGACTGGTTGACCTTACTTTGTATATAGTTCTTCATTACTACCTAAAACATCGATATGAGAGTTTGTTCTTCTATCAAAATTTTTAGCTTAACATATTGACATCTTTTATGGACCTTTGTGCATGTATGAAAACATATAAACAAAATTTATTGCATAAGGTGTTTTAAAATATGGCTCATAAACTACTCCCTCCTACTCTAAGCAAAGGTCAAAGTAAGATTTATTTTTAAAGGGTAATGGGAGGTCACATGATATTCTCAAAAACCTCCATCAAAAATTTCTCTCTCACGAATATGTTATTCAATTAATAGGGATTCTTGGCCTTCTATCCTACATGCCATGTCCATATTTCGCTCTAAGGAAATATTATTTGTTTGTAAAAATAGTTAATTGTGATTTTATTCCTACATTTTAATGGCTTGTATTCCCCAAAAAAATATGTTTGTTAGTCCCTACTTATACATAGGTAGGAGATTAATGATTTTGGCAACACAATTTACAATTAGGCAGACCTCAAGAACCATGTCAGGAGAAAAATTAAACTCATTTACTATGGTTGGCAATGTTTTATTCATTAATTTCAATTTTATGAGGTTTTAATTTTTTTCTGATTGGCTTGTGATATTTTTCTTGGGGTTTAAATTCTTTTATATTTGAAAATTAAAAAGAAAATTTTGATAGCCAATAAGGAGGTAGAATTAAAATATTTAAGTTGAAGACTATAGTGTATAAATAAAAAATCATTTTTATAAAAGCATGTAGAAATTTGTCTCGTAGAGTACAAGAAGTATGCATTTTTTAAACTAGAGAAGCTGGCGAAGTCAAATCTTATTAAAGTTATTGATGTTTCTTGAAGCTATCAACAGTGTGAAGGTTTTTGCAGATTATTGCAGAGAGTTGTGTTCTAAGAGCAATTTGAGTAAGGGCAATGATAGTGTAGAGAAGCTGAAATACCACTCAATCAAAGGCAAGAATCTTCTTTACATTAACATTTTCAAATCTTCTAGTTTGGTTGTAAACTTATCAGTTATCTATTTCCTTATTTATCTAGTAATTGCATTACTATTGAATGATTCGTCTATAATATAGTAGACAAGTTTTTATGAATATTAAATAGGTACAATATTGTTTTTCTTATAAAGCTATAAGTTTTTTAGCCAATGCTTGAACCATTTCCTGATAATAATTATTGTAATCTTCATTCATCTTAAACAATGTTGGTTGGAGAACAATTTCTGAAAAGGGTAATTTGTATGTTTTCCCTTGCAATATTAGCATTTTGAAATTGACGGCATATAAGGTAGCAAATTCAAGAATACTAGAAGTACTTCTTTTCTTATAAAGCTATAAGTTTTTAAGCCGATACTTTAAAGATTTCCTGATAATAAGTACTGTAATCTTCATTCATCTTAAACTTTTTGCTATTTTTTGATTGGTAGTTAGAGATTTTCTTGGGGGTTTAAATTTTTTAGGAAAAATAAAATCATCAACCAATGAAAAAGGAAAATTAAAAAAGATTTCTATAATGTTTTCATTAAGTATGTAGGTATGAGGACATGTACAAGTTACTTAATGGTTGCGGTTGGCATTAATAGTGTTATAGCATATGTGCCTTGTTGTTGTTGCTTCTACATTCTTCTTGCATTCACCTCAACTTTTAAGTATATTTTTGCATTTTTCTATTAGCTACTTTTTGTTATGTTTGAGATTTTGTGATGTTGTGAGGGAATCGATGAATCAAAGACAATAAAGAATTTTAGCGGAGAGAAAGGTATACTCTTGCAATTCCCAATAGAAAATATAATTTCAAATGCTTTTCATATGCTGAAAGCCTAATACACCACTTGTTGTTTTACAATTTCAAATGCTTCTCATATGCTGAAAGCCTAATACACCACCTGTTGTTTAAATTTTATTTGTGCCATTCTTAACCCTGCAATTTTGGGTATTTTTTCTAACTACAACATTTGATAAATATCTTCTACTGTGCCCTTTTTAATCTACAATTTTGGGTATTTTTTCTAACTACAACAATTGATAAAGATATTTTACCATGCACTTTATTGGATGTCCATCATCATTCCACATCCCCCATTTTGTTTTAATGTTTGAGATTCTATGATGTTGTGAGGGACATGATGAATAAAAGACAATAAGGCATTTTAGCAGAGAGAAAGGTATTACTCTTGCAATTCCCAATAGAAAATACAATTTTCAAATGCCTTTTGTATGTTGAAAGCCTACTACTTCGCCCGTTGTTAAATTTTGTTTGTGGCCATCTTAACCTTGCAATTTTGGGTATTTTTGCAACTAGAAAGTTTGATAAAAATCTTTTACCATGCACTTTGGTGGATGTCCATCATTGTTCCAAGTCCCCAATTTTGTTTCAGATACAAAGGATACTAGTAAAGGTTGATTTTGGCTTTAGCATTTGCATTTTCCCTACATTTGCTTGAAATTTTCTAAGAACTTTTTATCAGACCCATTTGTGCAAACCATGGAATCACATTTTTTTAGGCGGTCAAGTCTAGTAATTTGGCTTACAACTAAACTAGTTTGCTATGGACTTGATGTCAAACAAGACCCATTGCAACCAAAATACAACCAATAACAAGTTGGCTATGGATTTGATGCAAAATAGGTCTTATTGCCATGTTGTAAATGTTTGTTGATGGATAGAAAAATAAAAGGTCATGCTTAGTGATAGAACTCAACCCTAGTCTAGTGGGTTGTGCTCTAGTATAAAGATGAAGTGCAGACCCTTCTAAAAGTTTCCCCTATTAATAATGCGGCTATGTGATTAACTAGATCACCGGTGAACCAAGATAGATGCAAGTCCACCAGTGAACCAAGATAGATGCAAGTCCTCTTGATAAGTTTTCATAGAAGAAATACACTTCACTTTACCTTTCTTGGCTTAAAATGATATTTTTTTAACCAGTGTCCTACCTATGTGCCATTTACCTATTTACTAAATAAAATTAAGATAATAAAATAACCCACAAAAGACAACATTCAACCCTTAACAAAATTAGATAAAATGCCCCTCCCTCTCACCCAACAATCTAAAGTTCATGTTGTAGACATGGCTTTCCTGAAATTGTGCAAGAAGCAAGGGTTGGTGGAAGCCTTGTACTTGTGAGTGTAGCATATGTGCAACAAAATGGTGAGAACTTTTGTTTGAAAGATTTTTCATAGAAATATAAAATCATTTTGCTAATTAATTTTAATTTTTAATAAATATTTTGTTTCTTTTTCCTTGGTTTTCCATGGACTAGTGTCTTACCTTGTAAAACATCTCTACAATTAGATTTTATTAAGGGGACGATTAAAAACAAGCAAGTAGAGATAACTGTAAAAACATAGCTTAAAACCCCACAAACCAAATGCTTTATGAAAATAGCATTGTCTACTCATATTTGGGGTACCACAAAATCAAACTATTTTAAGCATTGGCAGACATAACAATACATTTTTTAATACAACACATATCCCAAAAGAGAAAGATAAATACTATGAAAATGAAATACAATGTAAATCCAAACTAATTGCAACCAAATCCAAAACATGCTTCAATATTCATGGACAAATGAATTCATAGTGTGAAAAATGCCAAAAAAATACATTTTTGTTAACATAAAGTCATAATATTTTGATAATTTATATGATAAGAAAAGAGTTGAGCTATAGATGTTGGTAGAACATAATCTCTAGGCAAGAGCTTAGTGGTATATTTGGAAGCTACATTGCTAGCTTCTTCATTATGTGCATAATACCTTTAGTCCTTAATAGCAACAAAGATTCGAGCCTTGTAGCATGATCTCAATGTTGTTTTCCCATGTCTGTTGTTTTCCCATGTGATTCAAAGTTGATTGTTTCTTGTTGTTCTCAACTGAATCCTCTAAAGTTGGTATATCTAGAGGGGGTTGTTTTTTAGATTGTACCAATGGTGGTTGAAAATCACATCAACTTTCATGCAAGCATATGTTAGTGTTTGAGACTTCTATGCATTTTCATTTTATTGCATCAATATTTTTTATCACATTCAAAGAGCATTGCATCATTAAGCTTCAACCAACCATAGTAGATCTGAGGTATTATGTTATAACATTTACTTTAGTATTTCAATTAAAATATCAATTCAATTCAAGTTTAATTCCTAAATCAAGGTTTGACCTAAGGCTAACCCCCATAAAAGGCCTATTTCTTTCTTTCTTTGTGCAATAAATTATCTCACGAGACAAGAGCAAGAAATATGACACCATAGATGATGATAATTAGATTCAACTTTTGAAGCTACAAAAAGAAGAGGACTGGGATGACCATCTCCCCTTGGTCCCAAGAATTTCTAGTGGCCTTTCGATAGTGGATCATGTGCATCATTCTAATCTAGAAAACATTCAGTCTGTCTACCTCGATATTCGAAGGACTAACATTCAGTCCATCTATACCTACTAAGCTATCCCGACAATTCTACTTGAGCTTTTTGTCATAGGTTTTGATCTATTTATCATCCTCAAATATAGGTTTACAACTCTGCATAATATCTGGAACATTTTGTTACTATCATTTTATAACAATTTCTCATTGCTTGTCCTAGACCTAGTATTGCAACTTAACCTTGATAACAATTCAATTTCAACTCTAACAAGGAGGAATTTATTTGATCTGTATTCACGGGGGCTTCATTGGCTAGGAAATTATATATCATGTGCATTCATATTGGGGGGGTTTAATATCCCAAAAATGAGGGTATAATATATTGCCTATCAGTTAAAATAGGGGGGGTTTAATTTGGTCTATGAAAAAATGCAATATTTGGTAAAAATAAGGAGGCTTTTAATTTAGGCTATGTATTGGGAGAGGGTGAAAAAAAAGGAGTTTAGGGAAATATTTTTTGAGAATAGGGGGATTATTTAGCATGCCATGAATGCATGTGATATAACCCAGGTTCACTAAGTGAAGCCCCCATGCCTGTATTCAACCCTTTTATGATCAGATCAATCAAATTCATTTCTCTCCTTTAGTTTTGGTGGTCTTAAGTACAATTAGTGGCTCTATCCATTAAGGTTTTGAAGTCTTGATTCCAACACCTTACAATATCATATAATTTATCTGATATACACAGTGTTTACTAGTTCAATGATGATGTTCTTTTGCACTAGCAAATGATGGTTGATTACTTTTGGAGATTTTTTAGAAAGTTTTTAGATGGTCTTCAGTGTTTACATCTGTACTCGCATAATGTTTTAAGTCTCTCTATTGTTAAAAAGGGCAAACAGTTACCAATCTTGACTACAATGTTGATATTTGACCAACTTGGTATGTTACTTCAACTGTGGTTGATCCTAACCTATTTCATTGGCTTTGAAGAATGTGATATGACATGTTTAAGGCTTAGTTAAGTTCTAGGTTGATCTACAACCTAATTTTGTGGTTGATGCATATAATTGAAGTTGAACTATTTAAGGTCACACATTTTGTTTGTTAGGTCATATTTGAGCCGACCTAATTGATGTTTTGGGATGTTGAAAAGGATATATATAAAGAAGGTTAAATAATTTTTGAAGGTGTGAGAGTTGATGTGAAGTTTAATAATGTGCAAAATAAATCATTGATACATTAGATAATTATGAAGTGTCCAAAATCAATGTGATAGAATAATTGGGCTACAAAGAGGATTGCACTATCTGGATTCATTAGATGCTTCATCTACAACAATTCACATAATATTTTTTTTCGCAATCTCAATGTATCGTTCTTAGGACAAGTGATCTTTAAACTGCAAGTCAATTGTATCTTGCCTTAGGGCCTATACACCGTAGGCTACAAGTCCATTCAAGAAGCAATGAGCCTAAAAAAAATATTGTAATAACTAATTTCATATATTGTGAGTTAATCCTCACCGTAGTTTTTCCCTCCTTGGGTTTTCCATGTAAAACTCTTGGTGTTCTTGTGTTGTGCAAGTTGTGTTTCATTCTTTACTTTCTAACCCAACTGAGGTAGATGCTACATTCGAATACACAAGTTTCAAGGATGTTGAATGTTAAGATTCTGCTAGAAGCAAATCTTGAGGCATTGGAACCTGTAGGATGAGATATTGATCCTACTTATTGTGAGATAGATTTAGAAGGATAACCTAGGTCTGCTATTTATGATCTAGATAATGCAAGAGTTAAAAGTAAAGAATACAAGAACAAATTCAGTAAGACTAAAAGGATAATTATCAGGATGAAGGCTTGGATTTAAGAAAGCAAGGATCACAAACGCAAACTTAAGAAGACAGAGGATCAAACTAAAGGATGAAGGAAGTAGAGTCTATGGTGATAACCTCAAGAAGGCAAAAAATAATATAGTAAATTTGAAGACTCATGTTGAAGAAGGAACACAAGTTGTGCATTGTTTAGAAACCAAGCTTCACAATAAAACAACTGAATGTACCAAACTTAAGGAATGGATTGCAGTTTAAAAAAAATAATTGAAGGATGTAAAATTACAAGTAGAGAAAAGTTTGAAACTCAAAGGGGGTAGTGACATGCTTGATGAAATGCTCAATTTTCAAAAGCCACATAAGAATAAGGGTGGCCTTGGTTTTGAAAAGGGATAATATTCTAAGGATAATGGAATTAATAAGAAAGGTAAATAAAAGGTTTAAAATGAATCCAAGGAGACATAACGAGATCATAACAAATTTACTCATGTCTAGAACAAGAGGAAGACCTTCAAAAGGTCAACTAGTAATCAAAATGCTCAAATGAGGTACCCTTAACCTTTTAATGGCAATTATTTTTCTTGCAACAAGATTAGACATAAGTCTACAAAATGTAGAAGTAGGATGAACATGAACTCATTTAGGCACTGCAGGCCTCAACCCTTTAATGGTCAGTGCTATGAATGCAAAAAATATGATAATAAGGCAGATAAATGCAAAAGTAGTGTAATGGGAAATGGTTTCATGAATTATGGCTATTCAGAGTTGATTGTTTCTTGTTGTTCCTAATTGAATCCTCTAAAGTTGGCAGATCTAGAGGTATTTGTTTTTAGATTGTACCAACGATGGTTGAAGACGATTTTGAAATTCTTTTTCTAATTATTTTACTCCCCTTCAAGAAGTTTTCCATTTCCCTTCTCCTATTTAAAAAAAAAAAAAAAGTTTGCACATGAGTTGGATGTGGTCATGATACTTCAATGGGCCCACTCCTTGTTGCATTTATCAACCATTGACTATAGGGAGATGAGAAGGTAACATGGTGAGTTTACCTTGACTCTTCTTTCTCTACACTATATCTTAAATAATTCACATTCACATGATAAGACCCATGGTTTTCCAACACTACCACTCAGATGTGAAATATTTCACATCCTAGACTATAACTTGGTTTTCTTGGGATGTAGAAGACTATCATGATTGATTCCTTTGTTGAATTTTTTTTTCTTTATAATTTTGCATCTTTCATGGACATAAAATACACAATACCTAGTCAAAAGAATAAATCCAAAATAATATTTCATGAAACCAAACTTAAAACATCACCTTCCCCAAGAAAACAACATCATGAATTAGGTACATTCATACCTTAAAAAAATAGTCAACATCACATATATATGTACCCAAACAATGAAAATAATGCACTAAAAATGTAACACCTACTTAAAAAAAATCAATAAAAAGAGATATTATCATTAATGATTCTAATAACAAACATTTGTATGATTAAAAAAAATATTTAGATTTTTGGGCACCAGTATGAAGTTTCTAATGAAATGGAAAGCATCGATCGGTATCCATTGACATAAAATAGGAGGAAAGAGAGGTGTACCTAATCCACTAGAGAATTGACAGTTTTGTCTCCTCTATCGAAATATTTTCGTGGATATCATTTTCGTGGACCCCACACCACAGACAGCGAAGGAAGGTGCCTTTCCTTTTCTCATGCGTAACAATCACCCCGCATCGTGCATGGTAAGCCATTTACAACACTCGCCCCGCATCGTGCACGGTAAGCCATTTACAACCATCGCCCCGCATCGTGCACGGTAAGCCATTTATAATGGATAGGTAGAAAATAAGGCCCAAGATGATAAAAATAATTCTGTGAAAAATTTAAGTGGTCTACATCCTCATATCTTCATTAATATGTAGTTCATGCTAGCAATTAATAATTATTTAAGTATTAAAGATTTTTTCAATTAGTCAATAGTTTGGGATACATAATTATCTTAAATCTATGTTTCTTAGCCTTTCCACACGTGATTAGAATAATTGTCACCACATAGTACCTCAAAATCTTTACTATGGTGTAGCAAGATAGAGCTAAGCCATTTCCATTTGGTTAGAAAATTAAAAGGATAACTTGATGGAGGTCAATTGTGAAAACCTACAATGTCACAAAAGGCTAGTAGTAAGATAATATATCCTTGAGAAAAATGAACTTAGAGTTACCATAAAATGATACAATAGTAGTGTAAAACATACATGGTGTGAATAGGGTATAATGCTTGACTAGATACCTTTTAGGAACTATACACACTAGTAAAGTTTATTTAAGAAATTTAAATGTGTCTCATTTCATAGGATTGAGACACATGTCACCTTATCCTTCTAAAGTGGAAGAATTTAGGAAGAAGAAACCTAAATGTGCATATATTGTAA
Source organism: Cryptomeria japonica (assembly GCF_030272615.1). Lineage (NCBI taxonomy): Eukaryota > Viridiplantae > Streptophyta > Pinopsida > Cupressales > Cupressaceae > Cryptomeria > Cryptomeria japonica. The sequence continues at coordinate 415,511,430 of NC_081412.1, read as the reverse complement.
GAAGAGCGGGCATGATGCATCAATATAATTTAAAATAGAATAATGAGTTGAACCATATTAGACTTTAAAATAATGATATCAAGATGCCTTAAGATATGTTAGTTGGTTCTTCTTCTTCTTCTATTTTATCATCATAGGTAAAGAAAATAAAAAGGAAAGGAACCTTTATTAGCTATATATTTTGAGCCAAGAAGATCAAGAAAATCAAGAAAGTTGTTCATCTGATGATGAGGAAGATCAAGGAATTTCTAGGATTGAAGGAGAAAAATACCTATTCCTAGCTACGAAGACTACTAAAGGTGATACAAGAATGAAGTCTAAAAATGATGATGATGATGATGACGTAGATTTGGTTGAAGAATTGTATTGTGCATATAAAGGCATCAAGGGGTTGAAGAAGAGAATTGTTGAAGTGAAAGATAAAGAAACATTGGGGTAGAATCTTAAGAAGGCAGAGAAGGTGATTCTTAATTTGAAGATCCAAGTTGAATAATTTATCAATAATAGACCACTCAGAAGAGACACAAAATATGAAAAAATTGAGGCAGAGGTAGTAGCATTAGGAAGAGATATACAATAAACAGTTAGATGACTTTGAATTTTGGGAAAAGCACTGAGATCTTGTATTAGACAATTCCAAGTCAAAGATCACCACATATAAGAACTAACATTGGATTTATAGAGTTACAAAAGGGAAAAGTAGTTGATTAGACCCTAAAGTTAGTTGGTGAGAATCTGAAAGAGAATGGCTCTAGAAGTTCAAAATCTTAACAGGTTGTGATAACCAAGGAGTGCAAGAAAGTGGATTATGGTTTCAATTAGGTGGGTAAACAGAACAAGAGATTGAGGATACACACATCAAGAGGACAAGTGTACAATACCAAGTTCAATAACTCTTTTTATAGTTATTGTTTTAATTGCAATGATTTTATTCACAAGGATATGGATTGTAGAGAGATTTTGACAATAACGAGTAATTTTATTAGTAGAAATTTGTGTTTGAACCATTGTTTGATTTCAATATCACTACTCATGAATCACCTATTGCTTCATCTAACTTTAGAGTTACTACATCCATGACTTCCAATGATTCTTTATAGATCATGTACATATTAATATTCAAGATATAGCTCGTTTGAATGAGTACTTGTGATATCTTATGGGTTTATTTATGCATTCCTTCTTGTACATTTAGAGGACATCATTGATGATAATAATGTTCTCTTAATTTTTATCTCCTATAGATTTGCATCATCTTCTTTAGATAGTATTCTTTCTCCATGTATTCATTTATCACATTTTCACATTTATTTAAAGATAATTGAGTAACATTCAAAGGTGTCATACTCATATTTTAATTTGGTTGTACATTTATCTCTATAAGGTTTATATTTTTCACACTCTTTAACTAGGACTTAAACTCTTTATTTGATTGTGGGATGTTTTGGAACCAACATGACAACATTTGAGCATGTTCTAGGAACATCATACATGTTGATATTTATTCTCTTATATTCCTTTCTATAATTAGAAGATATACTGGATATTATTGAACATATGTTGCCATTGATGTCAAAGGAGTGTCAAAGATGTGACACGAGATTTAGAAGATTGTGAGGAGTTCACTATAAGGTCAAATCGACATGTAATTGTATAGTCACAACTATCATAATATCTATTATTGAGAATTTGAGTTATGAAATTAGAGTTCAAGTTGTGAGACCAATTGTATTATGGTTGTAATTTCATCTTGCATCCATTCCAAGTGTTGAAGTTGATCCATAAGTATTTGTGTTTCTGAGGTCTATTCCTTAGACAAAGTGTTTACACTAACCGTTTGTTTTTCTTTGCATTCTACCACACTTGAGAGTTATAACTTGTGGTTTGGAAGGAGAGTATGTCTACACATGTTTAATTATATTTCATAATTTTTAGAGTTGAGCCTTTATGGTTAGAAAATTTGAAGTGGCATAGTGGTCATTGTGCTAGTTGATCAATTAGGTTGATGTCCCAATTTGATGCACTAGAGGTTTGCAAGGTGTGCTCAACAGGTGGATGACTATTGTGACTAGATAAGGCTATATTGGAAAATGCATAGCATGTTCTTTCTTCTAGAGTAATGTGCGGGCTTTTGGATCCAACCTACTATAGGTTTGGTGAAGGTTTATGCTTGTGGCTAACTTATGAAAGAAATAATATTTTCTTAGGTTGACATATGAATATAATAATCTTTGTATGATATATAAATAATTGTTCTAGTTTCATTCTTAGTGTGTGTGCATCTCAATGTAATTATTAGGTATGTGTCATGTGTGACTAAGAGTGATGGTATGTGAGTTGTATTATAATCATTGTGTGGTTTCATTAGAAGACCAAATGTGATTTGTTGGAGTGTTTTGAATGTGGTTCGGACCAAAAGAAAGTTGTGTATTTAGTTTGAAGGTCCAAAATTCATATAAATTTTATTCTGGTGGGATAGGTGTCTCACATGCTGAGTTGGTACTAAGATCTTGGAGAAGGGAATTGGTGTCTCATGTAGGTTGGTGTCTATAAATATATTTTAGGATTGGTGTCTCTAGTAGGTTAGTTCCTACTTCATATTGTAAGTGATCTATTATTTTTGTGAAGATAGATTTGGCTAGTAGATCCAAGTAGCTATTGTCATTGTGTTTTTTCTCATTTTGGTTTTCCATGTAAATCTAGTGTTTATTGTGTGGATATTTCCTTGTTTGTTAATTAATTTCTTTATCATTAAGGAAAGATTCTAGTAAATAATACTTTGATGATGTGGGGTTATTTTTTTAAGATGTTGTTAATGACAATTAATGTTTAATTAAGTTGAAATTGGTATACTAATTCACCCTTTTCCATCTCAATATATTGTGTTCCTTTCTATTGGTATCAGAGAAAGGTTCCTTGGAAGAAGCTTAAGAGCTTGAGGTAGTTCTAGTATGACACATTTAGTTGCTCAAGAAGGTGTGTCTTCAAATAAGGCATTACTTTTTGGTGGATCCAATTATGCCTTTTAGAGTGTAAGGATGGAAGCATACTTGATGGTCATAGATTTGATGTTTGGAAATCAGTTGTAGATGGTTATGAAATACTTGATAGTCCTCCAAGAGATCAGAACATAAAGAATATTCATGAGAATAATTCCAAAGAAAGGAATTCTATTTTATGTGGATTATCTAACTCTAATTTTGCCAATATTATGCATTCGATAAAAATTAAGGAAATGTGAGTTTTAAGTTAGACAATATCTATGAGGGAAATGATAATGTCAAACAAGAAAAGCTTCAAAATTACTAAAGTCAATTTGACAGTCGAAAAAATCAAGGCAATGGAGAACATTGCTACACTCCTACTTTTGCCACTTATGTACAAGATAAATTGCTTGAGGAATTGGTGGAGGAAAAGATTGAAAACGTTCCAATAGATTTCAAGCATTATTCACTCTTATGTCATTTAATTCTTTTTCAAAGCAAGATAGAGTGGGTGCCCAACCTAAACATAAATATGTTTGACCCCAAAGTAGGTGGTAGATGGCCAGTCCAAAGGTGGACTCAAATTTGGTAAAAAGGGTCATAGTGCTCAAATTGATGTAGGAGCATCCTTGGTTATTGGCAATTTGCATCAACCAATAACATTTTCTTTTTTAGTCTATTTCTATTTAGTAATTTCAGCATTTTGTTCTACGTTTCTTTGCATTTTGCTCACCGGATCTTGTTGAGCTATATTTTGTTCGTAGACATGTTCATCTACCTTATCCTATGTCTGCAGGACGTTTGGATCTTTTTCTAGCAAGTTATTGCTTCTGGAATCTGAAATTGATTTATGGATTGGAGCATTGGAACCGCTTGGACCTATTTGCTATTAGTGAATCTTGTAGACCATTTTTGTAGCTTGTGGAGCTTCAGTTCATTGTTTTCCAATGTTTCTTGGCAAAGGCCGACCTTGTTGTTTTACACATTTCATCTTGTTCTTTGGCATTTGTTTCATCTTGGGTCGACATAGATCACCCTTGATCATATAAATCAATGCAATTAAGCATTTAGGATGAAGTGATAAGATATAGAAGATAAATCTGAAGGTTAGGAGGTCTAGAGTTGGCTCACATACTCTCTTGAGCCCGTATATTATATTTGAGTATGTATGCAATTAGGCCTTTGAGACAAATCTTGTAAGCCCACACATTGCCGACAATTTGTAATTGAATTTTATGATATAATCAAGTCTGTTCTGCATTGCCTCCATCTCAATTGTGTTGTTTCCGTTGTGTAACTCTTGTTGTACGGTTTGAACTGTTCTCTTTGAGGACTTACCCCTACCTTGACTATACCACAAACTATGTAGATTTTTTTATCATTTTGTTATGAAGGTGTTGAGTTGGTGTGGGCTTTAATGCCCAATAAATCTAAGTGATATTATTAAAGTACTGAGGTAAAAGGATGTAAGGTAAAAGGAGATGCCACTCCCAAAGGGTGCATTCACCCACAATTTTGCTAATTTCTTTTTGTATTCAGATTGCATATTGATTAGAGTCTATGGATGCCAACAAGCTCCCCACAAATTTCCAATTTTTGTTTCTCTAAGGATTGCATTCATTAAGTTCATATGACAACTTATGTGGATAGAGAGGAAATGGGTTAGACCATAAAAGAAGTAAAATCATATGCCAAGATATACTGTATATAATGATTTTTCCGTTGGCTATGATGCAATTGTGCAAATGCAGGATTTCTTGAGAGATACTTACTGCCTATAGAGTGGAAGGGTGAGAGATTATGATCTTGAGGGCTATGTCAATCACCTTAGGGTTCATAAAATGAAAAGAAAAATAGTATTTCATGAGCATGATGAAAATGAAGATTTGATTAGAAATTGCTCCCCTCAGGGTGCATTGAACAGAAGAAAAATGTGGGATATCCTTGACAAGATCAAGAAGGAGAGAAAGTAGAAATACCCCAATTTCAAAGGATTTTGTTCAAATATTCTAAACGATTTTGTAACTTGGATTTGTTGTAAATTAAAAAGTTTTGAATCAATTCTTGTTAAGGCATAAGGAGGAGAGTCATCTGGCCAAGAACTAGAAGAAAGGCCTACATATGAGCCCCCAAAATATGCATCAGTTGACAAGAAGGGGAAGTGAATCATGAAGGGAGAGTCCTCCAAGTTAGTCCCTCCTCAACCAAAGCCATGGGAAAGCTAGACTCTCCCAGGGCGAGGGAAATAAGTTGAAAAGGGCAAGGTTTCCCTATCTAATTTTATAGAATTTGTTTATGAAGAGGATGATTCAGGAGTTCCTCCACCTTCTCCTCCTCAGGACACATTAAAAGGTGTGGATTTTGTAGATGAACCGCTGGATGCAGTCAGAGCCATTATCTTGAGCATAATTTTTGAGGAAGATGCAAATGATGAAAGAATACTTGCTGCCTCACAATTTTTGTTTGATCATGAATTCATTAAAACCCTAGAGTTCAATTTTTTTTGTTATAGGACAAATTGAAGAGTATGTCAAAAGATGAGATGGCATATTTGATAAGGAAAATATAGACATTACTCCAAATGAGGCCAGGAAATTGATCATGTCAAGTGGCATGTTGCTGATCTTGGGGTGGGACATTGAGAATTTTTTTTTGTATTAGACTAGGTAATGAAGTAACAAGATTCTATTTGTTGGCATTCTACACTCTTATGAGAATAGTTGATGTTGTCATTGATGGCAACCAACTGGCAATCATTTGGTAACCATCCAGTAGACATCGACACCGGTAATAGATTTCTACATACACCGGCAGACGCTTCACCGACATCAACAACAATGCATACCGACACTTAGGCTGACATGGAATAAACTTTTGTTTATCGTATTTTAATGTAAATATATTTTGAAGGCCGACATGGTACATTGTAGAAGACTCATATATGTATGAGATCTTCTAGGTCATTTTATATAGGATATGGTATGGCATATATAGAGAAGAGCGAGATATGATGTATAATTTTGTATAAGGTGATATAGTTGACAACGAAGGTTTTGGTTATTGTCTGAGCTTAAATTGGTATTGAACCTGGCATATGAGATGCTAATTTGAGTAGTACATTGTATTGGATTTTGATAATCTATTTTTTAGTCAGTGTGACTCCTATTTTGTGATTGAGCAGTGAGCTCTAGGCAGTTGGCCTCCCTGCATGTGCAAGCCCCTCATTGTAAGTAGTATTTATTCATTGGCCAGTGAGTAAATATTGTGGGTCACAATTCCCACCGAGGTTTTTCTCACACCGGGTTTCCTCGTTAAATATCTTGTATTATGGTGTGTTCTCTATGTTGTCTCTATTATTCTTATTTGTTGCATTAATTCTTATTTAACGATACATTGTTTTGGGATGCAAAGTTATTAATAAGTTTAAATATTCTGCTAACTGGTTAGACATTGATTCACCCCCCCCCTTTTCAATGTCTTTGGGACTGTCATTGAATCTAACACTGTTTATGCCAAATAATTTGGCACTCATGGCACTAGGTTCAATCCTAGTATAAAGGCATTGGCACAATGGTCAAGGGTCCCCAACACTCATAATCCCAGACTTTTGTTTGCAGTAGAGGAAAAGACAGGGATACAATTGTAAGGACATTAAGGGACACATCAACTGTTGAGGTTGCTACAATTGCATACCATTCATCATATTTTGCCAAAGAAGCTATTGAGGAGGAAGAAAGGAGACATGGGATATTGAAGAAACAACATGTTTCTTTAAATGCCTATTTCAATGAAATGTATATAGAAAATGCCAAATTGAAAAAAGAATTGGTAAATTGAGATTCGTCTTCTATTGTTATTGTAGAGAAGTAGTTGCCTCCTCAAGGACAATAGGAACAAGTTAGGCATGGTGAGCCAGAGGGTGTTCCCTCCTCCCTAATTTTGGATTTTGAAATGATGTCTATCAAAATTAAGGCCTTAGTAACAATTGTTAAGAACAGGGATAAAAGGTTGAAGCAAGTCAAGGACAAAGGAGAAGACAAATGTCTAGCTATTAGGAAAGGGACAATTTTGCACTTGCTAGGCCAAATAGAAAATAAACTAGATTATTTGCATGCCTCATACCAACATATTTTTCAGATTCATAGACAACTACAGGGTCTAGTCTCATTCTTTCAGCCTCTAAAAGCCACATGGCAACCTAGGGCTATAGTTTTGAAGGAAATATTCTTGGCAATCAAAAACATTCCCTTTGCCCCTCCAAATATTAGAGCCACTTGGAGAAATTATAATTTGATGATCAAGGAGATGAAACATATAGAGGGCCGAGAGGTAACCCTAAAGGGAAAAATGCATTCTTTCAAAGATATTTAGCATTGGAACATTTCAAAAATTTTGGATGAATATTAACAATTAAAGGATTTAAATGTGTGGAAAGGTGATTTTGAAGGGGCAGTGCGGTCATCGTTGGACCAATTGTATGGGGGGAACCCACCCAAGAAGATACATATTATTTGATTATTGATAAAATTTTGGAAGTTGGTTCTTTGTATCAAAAATTTATTGTTGAAGTCAAGAATGCAATGGATAATAAAACAAAGGAGGCATTGAATAAATTGCAAGAACCAAAATCCTTCTTTTGGCCCACCATTGTACAAGTAGAGAGATGCCACAAAGAATATTGCATGCTGCAAGAAGAGAAACCAAAGGAGTAGCTCTCAATGTCAGATTTTGTTTGCCTTATTCTTTTTTGCAGGTGTACAACTTTTGCCTCACAATAAATACATACCTCTTGAGGACAATGCCAACTTCAATATCAATTTTTTAAATTTTGGACAAGGATAGATGCTAGGACATGAAGACACCTCAACACTACTACACCTTAGCCTATGGCTTCAGTTCCAAGAAGCAATTATCCTGGTCACTTTCTTTCTCTCCCTCAAGGATGATATTGTACTGTACTTGTAAAGAATGCCTTTTTGCATATTCCATTGAAATGTGTTGGTGTAATTATTTATTCATCTTGGATATAATTACACTTTACTTAAGTTTACTTAGGTACATGCATTACATTGTATTTTGCATATGAGACACTTAGGGAGATGTGATGCATTGGGAGTGTGTATGTAGAAGAATTTCCACCTTTTTTGGTGTGATCTTGTTGTTACTCTATCATATCCACTTATTGTGGAGAGATAATTCCACCTTCAGTGGGAGATCCACCACATGTGGAATATTCTACTATTTCTCCTACCTACCCTTGCATCTCATTGAGCCAAATGTCATTATTGTGTGCTCTCTTGTCTCTTAGCCTTTCCTTTATAAGCAGGCTCATCTAGATTATATATAATGATTATTGATCCAGTTGATATCTTTTGACATTATTGATAGGAATACAGTTTATTCTTGTCAAATTTTGTTCTCTCTTATTTGTTCTTTCCATTGCCTCTAGATCTTGGCAAATTATCACAAAATGCAAATCAAATTTTAACATGTGTAATACCGGCCTGAAGATTGTTTTACTCCCTTGTGTTATAAAAGGGAAATTAGGGCCAGTAGTAAAGAATTATAGAATTTTGAGAAAGTAGAATGTATTAGGTGCAAGTCTATAAGAAATAAAAGAGTAATTTTTGCAAATATACTCTGAATTGTAATGTGTATGCAACATAACATGTAAGGCATGAAGTGATGGGTTAATGATTATTGTAATGTGTATTCACTTGAATGTGATTTTAAGAATAATGTGTCGTTATTTCAACAACATAACATGAAGTTCATGGAGTGTTGGGTTAATGATCATTCTATGGGTATGCATTATCAATCGTTATAGTTTTTATACAATTTAAATCTGTTCCCAATAGGATAAGCATTGGTCTTTCTTTCTCAGTTGTTCCAGGGTCACTTAGAATTAAAACATCTTTTATTATCTTGTTTTAGGAGTAGTTTAGTTTAGAATATCATCTCAATATTTACTTAAAAATTTCCAAACCAAGTGTAGTAGTTGTGATCAAGGATAAATCATCTTTCCTTAGTGTATTTGTATTGAGATGCATCTGCTATTCAGCAGTACCAAGAGTAGTATGTCAAATGTCATGGGTACTACAGGTATACCCACCTAGGTTTTGCAAAGCCTGAAGACTAGGAGGTCATTAGATTTAGTTAAGACCTTGTTTGTTGGCCACTGACCTGAAGGTCTTTTGATTAATCTTGGAAAACTTATAGTAGTCCTTTAGACAATTAATTGGAATAACCAACACAAAGATAGTCCTTTCAACCATTGCCCTAGGTTTAAAGTCTTTAGTTATCCAGTTGGCTTCTATTAATTTTTCAAACACATGTCTCATTTTGTTTCCTAGGTTTCCTTTTGTCATCACTTATTAGGATGTGTGGAGGGGAAAAAGTGAGACCAGGTGACTAGGACCTAATCCCACTTTTTTCAACACATTGGGAATATGAAAGAGCCTAGGGAGATAGCTCACTTTGGCTACTTCTTGTGAGAAAGAGAGAGCCAAGGATTATCTCTTAGGGTTTCTATTCCTCTTGTTGTATATGAAGAGAAGATGTGAAAAATAGGGTGTGATTGATCAACTAGACTAAGAGAGGAACAATGAAGCATATATAAGCTCAAATTGTAGAAACTTGCAAGACTAAAACTAAGATACTGAAAGTAGAGAAGGGGGAGGAATTTGAATGTGTACCTGGCACCAAAAACTGAGTCAATTAATTGCTCGCTTTAGGGGTGCCACACCCCTGTCTTGATTCTGCAAACAGGAAGTTGCAACTGAGAGACTACAATCTTGATGTTTTGAATTGTGTTCGGCCAAAATCCACCTAAAACTAGGAGGACCAGGGTGCCACACCCCTATCCTGGGCAGAACCAAGGCACCACGCCCCTATCCCAGTGAATTATACTCAAGTTTGATCCTCAAGATTGTGTCTATGTGCTTTGTCGGACCTGAAATTTGCAATGACGATCGAATCCTATACTTGCACCTATAACTGAAAATAGGGTTTTCAGTGGCTATATGGGGTTTTTCCTTAGTCAAACCCCTATTTTGGTGATTTATATCTCAACAAATAGCTTATTTGTATAGTAAAATAGTGTGTGCAAGAATCTTGTGTGTGTGCAAGACCCTAAAATGATGAATGCAAACAATCTAGAGTAACCCTATGCTTTAAAGAGTAAACCCAAAATGCTTGTAATTGATAAAGTAAATGCTTTAAATAAATGATGCTAAGTTATCTAAAGCATAAATGTAAATCTAAAAATTGATGTAATGAAGCTCATACAAAGACATGAAAACAACATGAAATCATACCCAACCCCAAGGGAGGGGTACAAGCCAATCGACAATCGATGATCTCCTATTGCTTTCCTACATCTTCAAAAGCCCCCAATTGATGAAAGAATGATTGATAAAAGAATTCTTGATGAATGCTTGGTATTCGTTGAATGTTGTTGAAGACTCCAAAAGACCTACTCTTTCACTGCATAGAAGACTCCTTGTGGTTGCTAGAAAAATTAGCCAAAAACTTCTCAGCCTTCAAATGAAGAAAGAGAGCTCTTATGTATGAAACCCTAGATCTTAATTTTGTCTTTAGCCCAACCTAGGATTTGAATTTTCTACCAATTTCTTGGGGTTAAGCATTATAATATCATAGAACTGTGCTCTCAAAATTTCAAGAAAAATGTTGGGAACTGTGCATAACTTACGCATGGTCCGACCAACTTTTCACCAAATTTTCAAGGCCATTAGATATGATGATATTAGAGTGAATCCCAAAGTTACATCTGATTTCGATATGTTTTGATATGCAAAATCGGGCCTTAAAGGTTGAAATAAGACATAATTAGGGTTTATGATTTAATGATTTATTAGAGGAATAAAATAAAAAGGGGCACACTTAGGGTAAAGGGACCAATTTTATGATGTGGGGAGTCATGAAATATGACTTTATATTTAATTAATTAAATGCTTAAAGGGAAATTACAATGCAAGATGCAAACACACTAAGGTGGGTGCTAAACTAAGCATAGAATTGTACCACCCTAGCAAGGGTGTACAATTTACAACACTACATTTAGCCCCCACTTTAGTGGTCATATGACACTACATGCATATGCAAGATAAAGTAAAGAAAAATAAACATTCATTAAAAAAAGGATATATCCACAAGTTGTCGGACGAAGCCCCTGTTAATTCTATGAGGATCTAGTTAATACTGAGAGGGTGGGGTGAATCAGTATTAACACCAATTTAAAACTTTAAACCAAAATAAAACTTACAAAAAATCCAACTTCATTTACCACATATGCCAACTCATTAAATAGTACCAGTAACCACTGATAAATCTTTGATAAACTGTTATAACCGGTGTATTCAGAAATAATGAATAAACTAAAGATAATAAATAACATCACATGAAAATTATTCCACATATGAACACCATATTTTTTACGTGGAAACCCAAATAGGGAAAAAACCACAGTGGGAGTTAGTAACCACAAGAATTTGTACTGTTTTGAAGTATGCCCTCTTAGGAGCTTAGCCCTGTTAGGAGCTTACAATATGCCTTGTTAGGAGCATACCTTATTAAAGGTCACCCGGTTAAGGGATTTGGATGTGCAACCCGGTTAGGAGCTTAATGACCTATTAGGATCAACCTCATGAGAGGATTTACCACTCTTTTTGAGAGCTACCCTATTAGGGTATTTACAAGATTAAGGCTTGTTAGGACCTACCTGGTTAAGGGGTTTAATTTGCTACAACTGTTAGGAGACAACAATGAAAAAGTGATTTGTTACTTGCACTTCTCATCTTGCTAAATCAAATCCAGTTATTCTCCACTATGTGCAATTCTAGGGGAGATATCACTCTTCTATGGTACAGTTTCATACTCTTCTCTAAGACCACCGACACATTGAACATCAACTATGTCAACATAAATAATGCTTTCCACTAGGTCAGCTATTGAACACTAAATTACATCATGAATTACAATAAAGATCATCAAAGACCATATCTGATCAACATCTAGATCATAACAACTGTTGGCCATTTGGTGGAATTGATTATGTGTTGCATTGATGTGTTGTCATTGATGTCAACACTAGCTATTTGGATGCTTTACCGATACCTTTTTGGTCCTGGTAGGTTGAGTAGTTTTTGGTTAACTCAGACCCAGCATGATCTGGTAGGCTCCAGTATAATCTGGTGATGGAATTGGCTTGTTCATGATACTCATACTCATATTTGGCTAGTTGGTTTTGGTCTAGTGATTGGATGCTATCCTGCTTACTTAGAAGATTGGTTTCTGGTTCTGGCGAGGGTTTCATCAGCAGAGCTTTTAGTGGAGATCTTTGATGTATTGCATAATTGGTGTTGGTGCAGCTTCTGATGGAGTTTTAGGATGCTATTGGGGATCATGTTTGAGACTTGGCATTTGGAGATCATTGCTAAAGCATGTGGACCTATACTTGGTCCTGGTTGATCTAGGTTATGGACTGACATTAATGTAACATGTAGATAAGACCTATTGTTGTATTTTCGGGATGTCTTATGTGTTGGATATTATTTGTTTTGGTCTAAGGTTAACATGGTTTGGAACGATGAAATTGGTTTATTGTCTAGTAGCTGACCTGATTGTTTATGGTCGAGGCTGTGTATAAATAAGATGTAAGATCTCATTGTAGATCATCATGGTTATTGTAAGAGGTCATGGTCAAGGAATATAATGTGCGAATAATGTAATATCATTCAAGCAGAAAATTTGGTCGATCATTGGAGATCGAATTGGGTTTGTGTAAGAGGATTTAGTCCTTCGATATTGAGCTTAACCATAACTATACTTTGGCATAGGAGATACTATCTTTTGCAGTTCAACACTTCTCCAGATTGTAGTTTGGATTTATATGTAGTCAGTGAGGCTCCTTTTGTGATGAGCAGTGTGCTCTAGGCTGTTGGCCTTTTAGGAAGTGTCAGACCCTTCATTGTAATTCACATACTTACTCCAGAAGTATTATTTGACAGTGGGGAGGCTTCCCACCGTGGTTTTTCCCTTACCGGGTTTTCCACATATAAATATTGGTGTTGTGTGGATAGTTTTTATTCTGTGATTATTGTTTATGCTTAATTGGATTAACTGCTATTCTGGTATTATTGTTTGGGGTTATGATAGTAAAGTTTAAATTGTTAATGCTTCTGGTAATCTATGACAACTGATTCAACACCACTCTCAGTTGTCTTTCGGTTATCTGAATTGTCTAACAATTGGTATCAGAGCTTTGGTCCTCTATGTAGAAAGCTTAACTTCATGAGTAATGATGAACAACAGATACCCTAACTGGTACTAAGAGGGGGGGGGGTGAATCAATACAGACACAAACTTTCTCAACAACTTATCAAGTTAAAGCAATACCAACTGGTTGTCTTCATTACTGAACCTAACCATGACAATACCGATTAAACACAATAAGACTTCAAACACCATACACTGATAAGTATGAACACTTTAAATACATTCAATACTTGATAACAACTTCACCCATAAAAATATGCATGTGGTATAACAGTAATACCTTAACCTAATAACTCTATATGCATAACCACTCAAACAAAGAATCACATGAAAAATGCACTACACATGACACAGATTTTTTCACGTGGAAACCCAAATGGGAAAAACTATGGTCGGGGTGAATACCCACAAGCTTATTTTTAAAATATTTTGAAGCTCACTTTGTTAGGAGCCTAGTCCGGTTAAAGACTTTACAATAAGGTTTTGCTAGGAACCGATCCTGTTAAAGATCACCCGGTTAAGGGATGGCTATATACCCTGTTAAAGGTTGAAACCCTATTAAAGGTTACCTTGCTAGAGGATTTAAAGACCTCAATAAAATTGAGTCACTTGGTTAGAGGATTTACATTAAGCCTGTTAAAGCTACCCGGTAAAGGGATTTTCCAACTATTGAAATGGTTAGAAGACAACAGGTAAAAACTCTAATCTGATAACAACACTACATGCCAAGGAAGATCCTTTTCAGTTCCTCTAATTCTGTAATCACACTCTGTAATTTTCTTTTACTGGTCTAGCAAGTATCTCATCACTCGGATACACACACAACATTTGCCAGCAACTTACAATAACAAACATCATCGACCTTATAGAAAATAGTTAGGTCGGTAGCATAAACCCTAAACCCTAAGCATCTTAGGTTTACAATACAGATGGTCCAATCTTGATTGTTGAAACACTTTGCATAGAGTAATAGAATTTCAAACAAATCACAAGATAATCTACATCATTCATTCTTCACCACACATGGGAATCAGTAACTCATCACACTTTCTTCTCATGGTGCCAAGAAGAATGTTCATTCCCAAGGTAGACTTTTAATGCAGTTGATCTTCTCATGCAAGATCCTCAAGGAAATCCTTCACGTACACAAAGCTGATGTGGAACCTCGATCTCATCCTCATCTCTTATCTAACTCATCATAGAATATCATCGGCTACATCGCACAAGCTGGATTGCCAAACCGAAAACCCTAGAGCTAGGACTACCAACTGGTAGTCACACTTAGTGAAACCCCGACACCGGTTCACTGCATTTCTTCATACCTCTTCATATTGGTTCACCAACTTCTTTAAATCTGCATACCAGTTCACTTACACTTATTGACATTAATGACAACATACATTATCATCATATCAACATGTCTATTCATCATATGCCAACAATCTCCCCCTTTGGCATTGATGGCAATACTCGGTGTAGCATTGCAACTATAGACATCATAGACCAATTTATTTTGCATCATCAGATATCTTCTTCCCCATACATCAGATATCTTCTCCCCCATACATCATATATCTTCTCCCCCTTTGACAACAATGCCAAAGTGGAGGCACAAGCTTCCGTTCTCTACTATGTTGCTCCCCCTATGGAGTAGCATCCTTCAACACATCACTCTAGAAAGATTTGCCACTATAGTACCTAACTGATGTGAAGCACACAACTTTTAGTTGACTTCATGAAGGGGCAGAACCCCTAATTCACCTCTGAAATAGGTAAATGTAGTCTTCGGTAAGGGCTTAGTGAATATATCTGCTAGCTGCTCCTTACTGGAAACATGTTGAAGTACAACCTCCTTATTCTGAACTTTCTCTCTCAAGAAGTGATATTTAAGCTCAATGTGCTTAGTTCTAGCATGCAATACTAGATTCTTGGAAATATTTATTGCACTTGTGTTGTCACAAAATATATTCACCGGTTTAGATATAGGTACTTTGAAACCTTCCAATACATGTTTCATCCAAATTACTTGAGTGCAATTCATAAATGCTACCACATATTCTACTTCAGCTATAAACTAGGAAGTACAACTCTACTTCTTACTTGTCCATGAGACTAGTCTTCCACCAGGAAAGAATGCTCCACTGATTGTTCTCTTCCGGTCGTTCACATTACCTGCCCAATCGACATTGGTATATACTTTGAGGTTATAGTCACCATTATATGGATACCACAATCCATAGTCAACTGTTGCTTTCATATATCTAAGAATCCTCTTGACAACTACCAAGTGGGCTTCTCTTGGACTTTTCTGAAAACAAGCTACAATGCCTACTGCATGAGCAATATCTGGTCTTCTATGCACCACATAGTGCAATTTACTGATCATTGATCGATACTCCTTCTCATTCACCAATGTTGAATCATCTTCCTTAGTCAGTTTACAATCGGTCACCATCAGTGTACCAACCGGTTTTCTCTCCTCCATGCCAAATGTCTTTAATACCTCTTTGACATACTTGGACTGGGTAATAAAGATACCCTCTTTCATTTCCTGAATCTGTAAACCAATGAAGAACTTTATCTCTCCAATCAGAGACATTTCAAACTCTTTCTTCATTTCATCTGTAGAAGCATGACTCATTTTATCATCTCTTCCAAAGATTATGTTATCTACAAATACTTCATAGATTAGAATCTGATCACCTTCAGATTTTAATTAGATGTTGTTATTCTCACTTGTTCTCTAAAATCCAATCTTTACAAGATGAGAGTGTAACCTTTCATACCATGCCCTAGGTGCTTGTTTCAATCCATACAGGGCTTTGTGTAATCTACACACTATGTTACTATCTTCTGATAAGGAAAACCTTCTGGTTGCTCAATATACACTTCCTCTTCTAGGATTCCATTAAAAAATGTAGACTTCACATCCATCTAATAAACCTTAAATCCCTTAAATGCTACAAATGCAAGTAGCATTCAGACACCTTCTAATCTAGCCACAGGAGGAAAGGTTTCTCCATAGCCTTCTTCCTCCTCCTGAGCATATCCTTTGCATACAAATCTTGCCTTGTTCCTTACAACTATGCCTTCTTCATTTAGCTTATTCCTAAAGACCCATTTGGTACCTATGACATTTTTGTGTTCTGGTTTGGGTACCAGAGACCATGTTGCATTCTTTTCTATCTGGTCTAGCTCCTCTTCCATTTCTTTAATCCACTCTTCATTTGTAAGTGCTTCTCTAGAAATCTTGGGCTCTAATTCAGAAATCATGCAAGAGTTCTCCTTCACTTTTCTTCTTGTTAGTATCCCTACATCTTTATCTCCTATGATTTGCTTCGGATCATGATGTAGTTTCACATATCTAGGAATGACTCTAGCTTGATCTGCTAGCGTTTCTTCTTCTTCTTCACTTACCTCTTCTTCTTCTCCTACTGCAACTTCTAGTGATATAGGAACACTGAGATATTTACTTGTTTCTTTCTTAACCAGTTCCCAGAAGGCTATACCCAATTCATCTTCCACTTCTTCACTGTAGGTTTCCTTAGGTTCCTTAGGGGATTCATCAACATTGACATTGATACTCTCAACAAATTTTTGTGTTCTATTGTTGTAGCACTTGAGAGATTTGCTCTTAGTGGAATATCCCAAAAATATTCCTTCATCACTTTTAGCATCGAATTTGCTCAAATGCTCACCTCTCTTGATATAGCACTTACTACCAAACACTTTATAGTAACTCACAATGGGAGTTTTCCCAGTCCAATACTCATAAGGGGTTTTAACTCTACCTTTCTTGATGAGTACCCGGTTCATAGTATAGACTTCAGTTCACCGCTTCTCTCCAAAAAGTGTGAGAAACCTTTCCTTGGATCAACATTGTTCTAGCCGCTTCAACTACAATCATGTTATTTCTTTCTGCTATGTCATTCTGTTGTGGTGTCCTTGGGGAAGACAACTACCTCTTGATACCACTATCTTCACAATACTTGTTGAATTCATCAGAAGTGAATTCACCTCCTTGATTAGTTCTTAGGTATTTTATCTTTTGACCACTTTCCTTCTCTACTAATGCTCTAAAGGCTTTGAACTTTCCAAATGCCTCAGACTTGTCTTTCAAGAATGTGACCCACATCATTCTTCAGCAGTCATCAGTAAAAATCATGAAATACATATCTCCCTGAATGCTTCTAGTTTTCATAGGACCACACAAATCAATATGCACAAGGTCAAGTAAGTTTTCTACTGAAAAAGACTTACCTTTGAAAGTTGAGGAAGACATCTTCCCAAGTTGACATTCTCTAAACAAGGAATTCTCCGGTTTGTTCAGCAAAGGCAATCCTCTTACTACCTTGATCTTACTAGCTTTTACAATATTATCAAAGTTCATATGACAAAGTCTCCTATGCCATATCCAACTATCATCAAACTTAGCCATTAGACACCGACTTATCTTGGTATTCAACTGAAATAAGTTACCTCTGGTTTGCTTACGGGTGGCAATAAGCTCACCATTCTTTCCAATTATACAGCAGACTCCACCTTTGAACTCCAAAATGAGTCCTTTATATTTTAGTTGAGCAACACTCAATAGGTTATTCTTAAGACCTTCTACCTAGTAGACATCATTTGCACTGCTCTTTCCATTCAGTGAGATGGATCCTTTACCTTTCACCAAACATGGTGCATCATTGCCAAATCTGACAACAACTCTATCATATTCTTCTAGAGACAAAAACTTTCTGCTATCACCAGTCATGTGAGAACAACCACTATCAATTATCCACTCATTAGAGTTGTCAATGCGAGAGACAAGTGCTTTCTTATCAAACACTTCTTCCTTTATAGCTACAAATACTATGTCTTCATTTTCTTCATCCTCAGATTCTTCATTAGTAACACCTTCATCAACTGCAACAAGACAATTTCTTCTATTTCCTCCTTTATACTTTCTAAACCTCTCTGGTTTATCCTTATTGTCATTGTTAGGACAGTTTACAGCTATATGTCCTATCTTATTATAGGAAAAACATTTCAAAGGAAGCTTGCCTCTATATATTCCAGTACCTTTTGGAAGTCTTTTGGCAAGAAGAGCTTCAAACTCCATCAGAATTTCTTCATCATCCATACCTCTTCTTTTCATGGATTCATAACTAGTACTAGCTTCTTTTCCTTTTCTGGTTGGTGCAACAAATGCTCTAAAAGCTCACTCAGTCTTCTGAACACTGCCATCATAGCTATTCAACTCATATGCAGTTAACTTTGCAATGATAGAGTCTAAGGATACCTTGGTTTTGTCAATAGACCTTAGTTCTTGGATAGCATCAACTTTGATTGCATAGACTAGTAACAATGATCTCAAAACTTTACTGACAACGGTGGCATCATCAATCGTTTGACCAGTGCTCTTGATATCTCCAACAACAGTCTTGATTCTTATGCTATATTGCTGAATTGTCTCACCCTCAACCATCCTCATGTCTTCAAATTTTCCTCTAAGGCTCTCTTCCTTAGCTTTCTTTACATGTTCATCACCGCCATAAATAGTTTCCAATGTGTCCCATACATCTTTAGGAGTGTCCTTATCTTGTACATCAATGAAATCAATATCAGACAAACTACTAATAAGAGCTTCCATGACTTGCCCATTTTCTTGAATCTCTCTCTTCTAATCATCGGTCAGAGTGCTAGTGGGAATCACATAGGCATTCTCAACATAGCTCTAGTGTTGAGCACCCAAACTCTTGATATAGATCTTCATTCTATCCTTCCATATTTTGAAGTTATCTCTATTGAACTTAGGACCTTCCCTCTTCATCATTAAGGCATGATATTTTTACCTCAAGTGGTTAAGCTTATGTCACCAAGGACCTGGAGTTGCTCTGATACCAATTAATGAATAATGATGAACAACATATACCCTAACTAGTACTGAGAAGGGGGGGGGGTGAATCAGTACAGACAAAAACTTTCTCAACAACTTATCAAGTTAAAGAAATACCAACTGGTTGTCCTCATTACTGAACCTAACCATGGCAATACCGGTTAAAAATAGTAAGACTTCAAACACCATACACTGATAAGTTTGAACACTTTAAATACATTCAATACTTGATAACAACTTCACCCATAAACATATGCATTTGGTATAAAGTAATACCTTAACCTAATAACTCTGCATGCATAACCACTCAAACAAAGAATCACATGAAAAATGCACTATGCATGACACACAAATTTTTTCACGTGGAAAACCAAATGGGAAAAACCATGATGGGGATGAATACCCACAAGCTTGTTTTTGAACTCTTTTGAAGCTCACTTTGTTAGGAGCCTAGTCCGGTTAAATACTTTACAATAAGGTTCTACTAGGAACTGATTCTGTTAAAGATCACTCGGTTAAGGGATGGCTATATACCTTGTTAAAGGTTGAAACCCTGTTAAAGGTTACCTTGCTAGAGGATTTAAAGAACTCAATAAACTTGAGTCACCTGGTTAGAGGATTTATATTAAGCCTATTAAAGCTACTTGGTAAGGGGATTTTCCAACTGTTGAAATGGTTAGAAGAACAGGTAAAAAATCTGATCTGATAATAGCACTACATGCCAAGGCAAATCCTTTTTAGTTCCTCTACTTCTTTAATCACACTCTGCAGTTTTCTTTTACTAGTCTAGCAAGTATCTCATCACTCAGATACACACACAACATTTTCCAACAACTTACAATAACAAACATGATTGACCTTATAGACAACAGTTAGGTTGGTAGCATAAACCCTAAACCCTAAGCATCTTATGTTTACAATACAGGCGGTCCAATCCTGATCGTCCAAACAATTTGCATAGAGTAATACAATTTCAAATAGATCACAAGACAATCTGCATCATTCATTCTTCACTTCACATGGGAATCAGTAACTCATCACACTTTTTTCTCATACCACCAAGAAGAATGTTCATTCCCGAGGTAGACTTTTAATGCAGTTGGTCTTCTCATGCAAGATCCTCAAGGAAATACTTCATGTGCATAAAGCTGATGTGGTACCTCAATCTCATCCTCATCTCTTAACTAAAATCATCACATAATATCATTGGTTGCATCACAAAAGCTAGATTTCCAAACTGGAAACCCTAGAGCTGAGACTACCAACCAGTAGTCACACTTAGTGAAACCCCGACACCAGTTCACTGCATTTCTTCATAGCTCTTCACACTAGTTCACCAACTTCTTTTAATTAGGATACTGGTTCACTTATACTTATTGACATCAATGACAACATACATTATCATCATATCAACATGCCGGTTCATAATATGCCAACATAACTACTTGAGGAAGATCCTATGGCGACTAATAGTTCAAGCTCATCCAATTCTTCTGGAGCTATCTTTCGAAGGGATATATCAAGGCTTGAAGGAACAAATTACACAGTATGGAAGATTCAGATGGAGACTCATCTAAAATTTCTTAGCAAGGAGAGTTGGGAGATCACACAGAATGGTGTCACACCCTTTAATTTGAGATCTGGAAATCCTCCTCTGACAAACCTAGACAAGGAGCTTGAGAATGATGGTAGAGCAAGAGAAGCCCTATTGTGTGCACTTTCTGATCAGCAAATAATGACATTAACAGACAAATCATCTGGAAAGGCTATATGGGATAAGTTACAGACTCTTAATGAAGGTGAACCTATAGTGAAGATTGCTAAACTTGATGGTTATCGGGTGAGATATTAAAACCTGAAGATGGAAGAAGATAAAAGGATTGTTGCATTCATGGAAAGGGTAAATGAGATTGTTATGGGAATTCAATGTTGTGGTGGAACTCTGAGTGAAGATGAAATTGTTTCTAAAGTTTTGAGAGCTCTACCACTAGCTTACAAAATGAAGGCTACTACTATTAATGAGTTGAGAACAATGGCTAATACATCAATCAACATAGATACTTTGGTTGGGAAACTATCTGCTTTTGAGCTTGAGGAATTTGGACCTTCTGGAGCTGTGAAGACTGAACATTCTTTTCATGCATCTACATCTACAACCAGAAAGCAAGACTAGAAATATTTATATGTAAAAGAATTATAAGATATGAAGAGAGAAGATGATGAGTTTGAGCAAGTTGAAGCAATATTTGCTAGAAGACTACCGAAAGGACCAGTAGGAAGTAAGTATGAAGGAAGATCACCTTTTAAATGTTTTGCATGTAATAAGATTGGTCATTTTGCATCTAGATGTCCTGAAAGAAATTCAATATTTTAAGAAAGAGTTAAGAGATCATTTAAGCCTAACCCTAGATATTAGAACAAGTATAGATTCAAGAAAAATAGAGACAAATCATGCTACATAGTGGATGAGGAAGGCATTACTGATTCAGATGATGAACTGGCAGAAGACTTTGCTAGTGGATCTGGCAATGGGAAAGAATGGGTATTCTTGGCTATCAAGGAAGATGATCTAGAACTGGAAGAGAATGTACTAGAGGAGAAGGAACTTGCTACTAAAATTGAGGACAAGGATGAATGGGTAATTGACAATGGTTGTTCATATCATATGACTGGAGATAAAGGGAAGTTTATATCTTTGCAAGAATTTGATGGTGAACGAGTTAGATTTGGAGATGATAAGGCATGTATGATCAAAGGAAAAGGAACTATATCATTGGATGGTAAGAACAATACTGATAATGTTTATTATGTTGAAGGTTTGAAGCATAATCTTTTGAGTGTAGGGCAATTGGTAGATAAGGGATTTCAATTACAGGTCAAGGATGGAAAATTAAAAATCATTACCAGAGATGTTTGATTACACAGATTGAGGAGAGTTGGTTATGGCATAAAAGGCCATGTCATGTGAATTTTGATTGCATTATGAAGATTAGTTCAACTAAGCCTGTTAGAGATATACCTAAGATTATGAAGCCCTATAATCCGATATGTGAAGGATGTCAAATGGGTAGATAGGTTAGAACCTCTTTTAGGAGTATACAAGATAAATAACATAATATTCTTGATCTTATTCATACTGATTTGTGTGGCCCTGCTAGAGTTAAAAGTTTTCATGGTGATAGATATTTCATGCTAATCATTGATGAATATTCTAGAATGATGTGGTTTACTTTTCTTAGATAAAATTTTGAAGCATTTGAAAAGTTTAAAACCTTCAAGGCTAAAGTGGAAACTGAGATAGGATTGAAGATTAAATGTTTGAGATCAGATCATAGTGGAGAATTCACATCCAGTGAGTTTAATAACTTTTGTGACAAGCATGGTATAAGAAGACAATTATCTCCTTGCCAGACACCTCAGGAGAATGGAGTTGTGGAAAGGAGAAACAAAACTATCTTGGATGTTGCTAGAATAATGATGATGGAAGCAAATCTACCTCATATCTATTGGAGAGAAGAAATTAGTACAATGGTTTACACATTCAACATAGTACATATCAAAGGGGAAATTGGTAAGACACCTTATGAATTATGGTTTGGCAATACACCTATAATTAGGTATTTCAAAAATTTATATCAGGAGAGATGATACTATTGGGAAATTTGATCCTATAAGTGATGAAGGCATATTTCTTGGTTATTCTAATGAAAGCAAAGCATATAGATGTTATAACAAGGGATTGCAGAGAATCATGGAGAGTGCTAATGTCAAAGTAGATGAGCAAAGAAAAAGTCAAATTAGAGTTTATGAGAAGGAACCGGAAGTGGAAATGATTATATCTGAACTGGTAGCACCTTTATCGGAATAGAGAGTTGAACCGTTACTCCGGCAACATCAGAGAATTCTATAGTAACTGAAGAACAGGGAAGGGGAATAGAGAGTCAGAAGACTCCTAGGTATGTAAGATTGAATCATTCTGAAGATCAAATCATTGGGGATAAGAGCAATGGAGTAATGACAAGAAGAAGATTAGAAACTAATCAGGTATGTTTAATTTCACAAGTTGAACCGGTATCAGTACTTGAGGCATGTAAAGATAAATTTTGGTTAAAAGCTATGGAAGAAAAATTAGATCAGATTGAGAAAAAAAACACATGGACTTTGGTTCCCCGACCTAAAAATAAAAATGTCATTGGAATTAAATGGGTTTTTAGGAATAAATTGAATGAGGATGGTCAAGTTATAAGAAATAAGGCTAGATTGGTTTGTAAAGGATATTCTCAGAAGGAAGGAATTGATTATGGAAAAACTTTTGCATTGGTAGCTAGGATTGAAGCTGTAAGATTATTTCTTGCCTATGCTGCTTATAAAAACTACAAGGTTTATCAGATGGATGTTAAATGTGCATTTTTGAATGGGGATCTTGATGAGGAAGTTTATATTGACCAACTTGATGGTTTTTCACTATTAGATAATACAAATATAGTTTGCAGGTTATAGAAAGCTTTATATGGATTGAAACAAGCACCTAGAGCTTGGTATGCAATGTTGGATAAATATCTTTTGAAGTTTGGTTTTACTAAGGGCAGTGCTGATAGTAATTTATATTTTAAAATCACTGATGATGATATACTGATTGTTGAAGTATTTGTTGATGACATTATTTGACTCAGAATAGGCCTGACATTATGAATATTGTTTTTATTGTTTCAAGATTTTAGAGTGATCCTAGAGAAAATCATGAGACGGTGGTGAAAAGGATTTTTAGATACTTGCAAGGTACATCAAAATATGGTTTATGGTACCCTAAGAATGATAACTTTACTTACATATACAGAGACTGATTGGGCTGAAGATATTGAGGACTAGAAAATTACTTTCGGTGGAGATTTCTTTCTTAGAAAGAAGTTGGTTTCATGGATCAGCAAGAAACAATCATGTACTTCATTATCTACTGTTGAAGTTGAGTATGTTAATGCTGCTACTAACTGTACACAAGTTTTATGGATGAAGTAAATATTGAAGGATATAAAGGTGGATTGTGATGCACTAGTAGTTAGTCACTGTGATAACTCTATTGCTATTGATATATCAAAGAATCCGGTATTTCATTCTAAGTCAAAGCACATATCTATCAAGTATAACTTTTTGAAGGAGAAGGTGGAAGAAAATGAAGTTAAACAGGTTTATGTGAACACTAAAGAACAAATTGCAGATATTTTCACTAAACCTTTATCCAAGGAATTATTTGAGTACTTGAAAGACAGAGTGGGGGTTTCTGCCCCTCTGATAGAGACTTGATTGATGCGGTTTGGCATCAGTCCGACATGCATTATCAGAGATACTATTCATTCTGGCACTGATGTGGGATGATACTTCTCAGGGGGAGTAGTCAGCGTTGAGATTTAGAGGCTTATGCTTTTTCTTTGATATTTTTGTCAAATTTTTGGCATTGATGTCAAAGGGGGAGAGATAGTGATGTGAAAAGAAATTCAAAACTTTACATAGATATTATTCAAAGGGAGAGAGATATTGATATTCAAAGTTATATGTAGGAGATTGTTGGTTGTCTTCCATAGGGGGAGACTTGTTTGGCATTTCTTGGTACTTAGATGTTTTTCACATCTAGTGTTGCCATCAATGCCAAAGGGGGAGATTGTTGGACATTTGGTGGAATTGATTATGTGTTGCATTGATGTTTTGTCATTGATGTCAACACTAGCTATTTGGATGCTTTATCGACACCTTTCTGGTCCTAGTAGGTTGAATAGTTTTTGGTTAACTTCGATTTGACATTATCCGGTAGGCTCCAGTATAATCTAGTGATAGAATTGGCTTGTTCATGATACTCATACTCATATTTGGTTAGTTGGATTTAGTTTGGTGATTGGATGCTATCTTGCTTACTTAGAAGATTAGTTTCTGGTTCCGGTGAAGGTTTCATCAACAGAGCTTTTGGTGTAGATATTTGATGCATTGCATAATTGGTGTTGGTGCATCTTCTGATGGAGTTTCAGGATGCTATTGGTGATCATGTTCGAGACCTGGCGTTTGCAGATCATTGCTGAAGCATGTGAACTTATACCTGGTATTGATTGATCTAGATTATGGACTAACATTAATGTAACATGTGGATAGGACCTATTATTGTATTTTTGGGATGTCTTATGTGTTGGATATTATTTGTTTTGGTCTAAGGCTGACATGGTTTGTAATTATGATATTGGTTTATTGTCTGGTAGCTGACCTGATTGTTTATGTTTGAGGATTTGTATAAATAAGATGTATGATATCATTGTAGATCATCATAGTTATTGTAAGAGGTCATGGTCAAGGAATGTAATGTGTGAATAATGTAATATCATTTAGGCAGAGGATTTGGTTGATCATTGGATATTGAATTGGGGTTTAGTAAGAGGATTTAGTCCTTCAGTATTGAGCTTAACCAGAATTGTACTCTGGCATAGGAGATGCTATCTTTTATAGTTCAACACTTCTCCGGATTGTTGTCTAGATTTATATGTAGTCAATGAGGCTCCTTTTGTGATGAGTAGTGTGCTCTAGGCTGTTGACCTTCCTGCAAGTGCAGGCCCCTTCATTGTAATTCACATACTTACTAAAAAAGTATTATTTGATTATGGGTAGGCTTTCCACTATGTTTTTCCCCTTTATTGGGTTTTCCATGT
Source organism: Cryptomeria japonica (assembly GCF_030272615.1). Lineage (NCBI taxonomy): Eukaryota > Viridiplantae > Streptophyta > Pinopsida > Cupressales > Cupressaceae > Cryptomeria > Cryptomeria japonica. The sequence continues at coordinate 415,485,580 of NC_081412.1, read as the reverse complement.
ACAAATCTTGGTATTGTGTGGACGGTTTTTATTCTGTGATTATTGTTTATGCTTAATTAGATTAAGTGCTATTCCGATATTATTGTTTTGGATTCTGATATTAAAGTTTAAATTGCTAAAAATTTTGGTAATCTGTGACAACTGATTCAACCCCGCCCTCTCAGTTGTCTGCTAGTTATCTGAACGGTCTAACAATTGGTATTAGAGCTTTGGTCCTCTCTACAGAAAGCTTAACCGCTTGAGGAAGATCCTATGGTGACTAACGGTTCAAGTTCATCCAGCTCTTCTGGATTTATCTTTCGAAGGGATATACTGACGCTTGAAGGATCAAATTACACAGTATGGAAGATTCAGATGGAGACTTATTTGAGATGTCTTGGCAAGGAGATTTGGCAGATCACATAGAATGGTGTCACACCCTTTAATCCAGGATCTGGCAATCCTCCTCCAGCAAACCTGGACAAGAAGCTTGAGAATGATTGTAGAGAAAGAGAAGCCCTCTTGTGTGCACTTTCTGATCAACAAATAATTGGATTAATAGACAAGTCATTTGGAAAGGCTATATGGGATAAGTTGAAGACTCTTAATGAAGGGGACCCTACAGTGACGATTACTAAACTTGATGGTTATCGGGTGAGATATGAAAACATGAAGATGGAAGAAGATGAAAGGATTACTACATTCATGGAAAGGGTAAATGAGATTGTTATGGGAATTCAATGTTGTGGTGGAAATCTGAGTGAAGATGAAATTGTTTCTAAAGTTCTGAGAGCCCTACCACCAACTTACAAAATGAAGGCTACTGCTACTAATGAGTTGAGAACAATGGTTAATACATCTATCAACAGAGATACTTTGGTTGGGAAACTATGTGTTTTTGAGCTTGAGAAATTTGGACCTTCTAGAGATGTGAAGACTGAACCTTCTTTTCATGCATCTACATATACAACCGGCAAGCAAGACTAGAAAGCTTTATATGAAAAAGAATTAGAAGATATGAAGAGAGAAGATGATGACTCGAAGCACTATTTGCTAGAAGAGTACCGAAAGGACTGGTAGGAAGTAAGTATGAAGGAAAAGCACCTTTTAAATGTTTTGCATGTAATAAGATTGGTCATTTTGCATCTAGATGTCCTGAAAGAAATTCAATATTTGAAGAAAGTGTTAAAAGATCATTTAAGCCTAACCTTGGATATTAGAACAAGTATAGATTCAAAAAAATAGAGACAAATCATGCTACATAGTAGATGAGGAAGGAATTACTGATTCAGATGATGAACCTGTAGAGCACTCTGCTAGTGGATCCGACAATGGGAAAGAATGGGTATTCTTGGCTATCAAGGAAGATGATCTAGAACTGGAAGAGAATGTATTGGAGGAGAAGGCACTTGCTGCTAAAATTGAGGACAAGGATGAATGGGTAATTGATAGTGGTTGTTCACATCATATGACTGGAGATAAAGGGAAGTTTATGTCTTTGCAAGAATTTGATGGTGGACTAGTTAGATTTGGAGATGACAAGGCATGCATGATCAAAGGAAAAAGAACTAATATCATTGGATGGTAAGAACAATACTGACAATGTTTATTATGTTGAAGGTTTAAAGCATAATCTTTTGAGTGTAGGACAATTGGTAGATAAGGGATTTCAATTACAGTTCAAGGATGGAAAATGCAAAATCATTACCAAAAATGTTTGATTACACAGATTGAGGAGAGTTGGTTATGGCATAAAAGGCTGTGTCATGTGAATTTTGATTGTATTGTGAATATTAGTTCAACTAATGCTATTAGAGATATACCTAAGATTATGAAGCCCTATAATCCGGTATGTAAAGAATGTCAAATGGGTAAACAGGTGATAACCTCTTTTAGGAGTATACAAGATAAATCAAATAATGATCTTGATCTTATTCATACCGATTTGTTTGGCCCTGCTAGAGTTAAAAGTTTTCATGGTGATAGATATTTCATGCTAGTCATTGATGATTATTCTAGAATGATGTGGGTTACTTTTTTGAGAGATAAATCTGAAGCATTTGAAAAGTTTAAAATATTTAAGGCTAAAGTAGAAACTGAGACAAGATTGAAGATTAAATGTTTGAGATCAGATCATGGTGGAGAACTCACATCCGACGAGTTTAATAACTTTTGTGACAAGCATGTTATAAGAAGACAATCTTTTGCTCTCCGAATGCCTCAACATAATGGAGTTGTGAAAAGGAAAAACATAACTATCTTGGATGCTGCTAGACCAATGATGATGGAAGCAAATCTACCTCATATCCATTGGAAAGAAGAAATTAGTACAATGGTTTACACATTCAATAGAGTACATATCAAAGGAGAAACCAGTAAGACACCTTAGGAATTATGGTTTGGCAATACACCTACAATTAAGTATTTTAGAATTTTTTGTAGTTAATGTTATATCAAGAGAGATGATACTATTGGGAAATTTGATCCTATAAGTGATGAAGGCATATTTCTTGGTTATTCTAATGAAAGAAAAGCATATAGATGTTATAACAAGAGATTGCAGAGAATTGTGGAGAGTGCTAATGTCAAACTAGATGAGCTGAGAAAAAGTCAAATCAGAGTTTATGAGATGGAATCGGCAGTGGAAATGATTATATCTACATCGGTAGCACCTTTACCGGAATATAGAGTTGAAATAGTTACACCAACAACATCAGATAATTCTATAGTAACTGAAGAATAGGGAAGGGGAACAGAGAGTCAGAAGACTGTTAGGTATGTAAGATTGAATCATTTCAAAGATCAAATCATTGGGGATAAGAGAAACATAGTAATGGCAAGAAGAAGACTCGCAACTAATGAGGTATGCTTAATTTCAGAAGTTGAACTGGTATCAGTAATTGAGGCATGTAAAGATAAATTATGGTTAAAAGCTATGGAAGAAGAATTAGATCAGATTGAGAAAAATAACACATGGACTTTGGTTCCCTGGCATAAAAATAAAAATGTCATTGGAACTAAATGGGTTTATAGGAATAAATTGAATAAGGATGGTCAAGTTATAAGGAATAAGGCTAGATTGGTTTGTAAAGGATATTGTCAGAAGGAAGGAAATGATTATGGAGAAACTTTTACACTGGTAGATAGGATTGAAGCTGTAAGATTATTTCTTCCCTATGCTACTTATAAAAACTACAAGGTTTATCAGATGGATGTTAAATGTGGATTTTTGAATGGGGATCTTGATGAGGAAGTTTGATGGTTTTTCACTATCAGATGATACTGATATGGTTTGTAGGCTAAGGAAATCTTTATATGGATTGCAACAAGCACCTAGAGCTTGGTATGCAAGGTTGGATAAATATCTTTTGAAGCTTGGTTTTACTAAGGGCAATGTTGATAGTAATTTATATTATAAAATCAGTGATGATGATATACTGATTGTTGAAGTATTTGTTGATGACATTATTTTTGGAGGTGAAGACAAATTGTTCATAGAATTTTCTAAGAATATGGAGAAAGAATTTGAGATGTCTATGATTGGTGAGATGAATTTTTTCTTAGGTTTGGAGATTACTCAGACCGACAAAGGTATTTTTATCTATCAAACTAAATATGCTAAGGAATTGTTGAAGAAATTTGGTATGGGAGATTCTAAACTGGTAAATACACCTATTGTTACAAGTGATAAATTGACAAGGAAAGATGTTTCTACATTGCTAAATCCTACAAGATATAATTCTATGATTGGAGATCTACTTTATTTGATTCAAAATAGGCCTGATATTATGAATGTTGTTTGTATTGTTTCAATATTTTAGAGTGATCTTAGAGAAAATCATGAGATGGTGGTGAAAAGGATTTTTAGATACTTGCAAGGTACATTAGAATATGGCTTATGTTACCCTAAGAATGATAAGTTTACTTTATGTGCATATACAGATGCTGATTGGGCTGGAGATGTTGATGACCAGAAAAGTAGTATCGATGGAGCTTTCTTTCTTGGAAAGAAGTTGGTTTCATGGATCAGAAAGAAACAATCATGTACAAGCTGAGTATGTTATTGCTACTACTAATTGTACACAAGTTTTATGGATGAAGAAAATATTGAAGGATATAAAGGTGAATTGTGATCCACTAGTAGTTATTCACTGTGATAACTCTACTACTATTGATATATCAAAGAAGTCGGTATTTCATTCTAAGACAAAGCACATATCTATCAAGTATAACTTTTTGAAGGAGAAGGTGGAAGCAAATGAAGTTAAACTGGTTTATGTGAACACTAAAGAATAGATTGCAGATATTTTCACTAACCTTTATCCCAGGAATCATTTGAGTACCTGAGAGATAGATTGGGGGTTTCTGCCCCTTCGACAAAGACTTGATTGATGCGGTTTGGCATCAATTTGACATGCATTATCAGAGATACTATTCATTCTAGCACTGACATGGGATACTACTGCTCAGGGGGAGTAGTCAGCGTTGAGATTTAGAGACTTATGCTTTTGCTTTGATATTTTTGTCAGATTTCTAGCATTGATGTCAAAGGGGGAGAGATAGTGATGTGAAAAGAAATTTAGAACTTTACAGAGATATTATTCAAAGGTGGAGAGATATTGATATTCAGAGCTATATGCAGGAGATTGTTGGTTGTCTTCCAAAGGGGGAAACTTGTTTGGCATTTCTTGGTACTTAGATATTTTTCACATCTATTGTTGTGATCAATGCCAAAGGGGGAGATTGTTGGATATTTGGTGGAATTGATTATGTGTTGCATGCATGTTTTGTCATTGATGTCAACACAAGCTATTTGGATGCTTTACCAACACCTTTTTGGTCCTGGTAGGTTGAGCAGTTTTTGGTTAACTTAGATCCAACATGATCTGGTAGGTTTCGGTATAATCTGGTGATGGAATTGGCTTGTTCATGATACTCATACTCATATTTGGTCAATTGGTTTTGGTCTGGTGATTGGATGCTATCCTGCTTACATAGAAGATTGGTTTCTGGTTCGGACAAGGGTTTCATCGATAGAGCTTTTGGTGGAGATATTTGATGCATTGCATAATTAGTGTTGGTGCAGCTTCTGATGGAGTTTTAGGATGCTGTTGGTGATCATGTTCGAGACTTGGTGTTTGGAGATCATTACTGAAGTGTGTGGACCTATACTTGGTCTCGGTTGATCTAGGTTATGGACCGACATTAATGTAATGTGTGGATAGGACCTATTATTGTATTTCTGGGATGTCTTATGTGTTGGATATTATTTGTTTTTGGCTAAGGCCGACATGGTTTGTAATTATGAAATGGGTTTATTGTCTAGTATCTGACCTCGAGGTTTTGTATAAATAAGATGTAAGATATAAGTGTAGATCAGCATGGTTATTGTAAGAGGTCATGGTCAAGGAATGTAATGTGCGAATAATGTAATATCATTTAGGCAGAGGAGTTGGTCGATCATTGGAGATCGAATTAGGTTTGTGTAAGAGGATTTAGTCCTCTGGTATTGAGCTTAATGAAAATTGTACTCTGGCATAGGAGATGCTATCTTTTGCAGTTCAACACTTATGCAGATTGTAGTCTGGATTTATATGTAGTCAATGATGCTACTTTTGTGATGAGAAGTGTGTTGTAGGCTATTGACCTTCCTACAAGTGCAGGCCCCTTCATTGTAATTCACATACTTACTACATAAGTATTATTTAACTGTGGGTAGGCTTCCCACCGTGGTTTTTCCCTTTACCAAGTTTTCCATGTACAAATCTTGGTGTTGTGTGGATGGTTTTTACTCTGTGATTATTATTTAGGCTTAATTGGATTAACTGCTATTTTGGTTTATTATTTTGGGTTTTGGTATTAAAGTTTAAATTGCTAATGCTTTTGATAATCTATGACAACTGATTCACCCCCCCCCTCTCAATTTTCTTCCAGTTATCTAAACTATATTGATCATAACTCATCACAAAAATCTCGATCTGTAACAAATTCAAAGCCTTAAAACATTCTTCTAAGCGCTTCATTGTTTCCCAAAAAATTCTTTCATAAATCATGCCAAAACAAAAAAGAAATCATTCATATGGGTTGTGCCATGTTACCACCAACATGTAGACATGATGTCGATCACCTCCATACCATAAATCATTATAGGTTTGATGATTTCTTCACCGGTTCCAAAACCCTACTAAAACTCTGGCAAAACTTTATCAGAAATTAGAAACATGCCTTCTGGTAGTCATCACAAGATGTGGTTCCGAATAGATACTCATTTGCATGATACAAGCTTACATTCCAAACCGCAAATCACCAATCATCACCAATTACCCGTTTCAAGTAAAACATCTCTGCATTTATTGATTAAAGTTCTATTTCACAGTATTTTGTATATTGTTGGTAAACCTTGGCTCTAGTAGACTAAATCACTTAGATGACAAACCAAACATCAGAAAACATCAATTATCATCATTTAACATTAGTTTCCATCAATGACAACACAAATAACTAGTCAAGTCATCTAAACACAAAATCTCAATCTCTTCATCACAAATAGTCTTCTATCCTCTATTGGTTCAGTCACCAGTCTTCAACTGCATCACCTCATCTGTATTCATTATGCCAATCATGCCAACAACCCCCAATGGTATCTATAGTACATAGTTAGGAACCACACCCTACAAAACTACATGTTAGATAAAATCACAAAATCACCTAACTTCTTACTAAGGAAGGTGATGAAAATTCGAGGGTAGCTATATGCCCCTCCAGTTTCAACTTGTTGGTTTAGTGAGTTGAAAAAGGGTATCATGTTTACCACATTGAATTGTGAAAGAATATTGATGAAAAATTCACACAAGAATATTTGATACAGGATCAAAAACTAATGGAGAATCATTTGGTAAGAAGGAGGACTAAACCTCAATTCAAACACAACAAAGAGTGTGAGGATTTGAGAGCTCTCTAACACAAGATGAAAGATTAAATGGAAACAAATGCAAGAGATATAATCCCAAAAAAAATGAAACTCCATAAAGGAAATTGGAAAATAATGGAGGATGAAAGAGATATTATTTATAGCAACACTCTTGTAAAAGAAGGCAAGAGATCCTCAGCAGGGACATGCACGCTCACAAAAATAGAAGGGTTTATTATAAAAGATACTACTTAATGAAGAAAAGAAATTGATGAATGATCAAAGACTTCCAACACCAAGGAGGAAGTCCCAATTAAGGATATGTACTTAAGATCCCCATCAAGGTTTCTTGTTCCAATATGAGAGAAGGAATTCAAATAGGAATACACCTCTACAATCAATAAGAAATCCTTACTACTTCATAAAGGGGAAATTTTAATCTTAAGAAGGAGAGATGTTTGACATCACTCTTGCCCCCCATATATAGGGAGAAGAGATGAGATATAAATAGGTTATTATGTTGCTTCCAAAAGTATGATTGCACATGAAATTGTACCATCATGATTGACAATGAGCCCTCAGTAAGTGAGCTACCAATGTCACATAATGATGAGCAACATAATAGCCATTTATTTTATTTAAAGAGATGATATATTGAATAAGTATTTAAACATGACATGTTAAGTGCTCTACTATAAGTGTGATTAAAAACATATATAAGATGATTAATGTTAAAAAGTCTTTAGAAAGAGATAAGTTTATAAGAGAAGAATAGGCTACTAAGTCATACTTTTCTTGCACACAAGAAATCTTAGGAAAGGGATAAGTGTAATACATTAGAGCCTTATTCCTATAAGAAGGGATTTTAGAATGAGTAGAAGATAAAGTCTCATAAGTGGGATTAGAAATATCTTGAGGAGATTCATAAAGAGATTTTTTCATCACCAAGATTTCCTTATGAGTGAGATGAGTGTTGAAAGAAGTAGAAGATGATTTAATTGAGGCGAGGTAATCATCACTATTAAATATAGAATTCACATTGAGAGATGATATTTTAGATGCTTTGGTGCACTTATAAGGATTATATCCAAGTCCAAATGAAGCTTCATGTGTGTTATGTTCTAAAGGAACTTTAATTCCTTGTTCATTTGTGCCACAACCATTTCCATTATAGCCACTCTTAGATAAAATGTGAAAACCAGAACCATAAAAGGATGCCAAATCAGAAAGAGATGGTTGTGCCTCATAAGTCTCAGTGCTATATGAATTAGAGGAAAGATTTGAAGAATTATTTGAATTAGAAGGAGCCACAAAGTTGTTACTTAGTTGTTTAGACAAACTAGGTTGCTCTTTAGGTTCCTCCTTAGATTTCTCCTTCTCAGTCTTAGATTCTTTCCAAGATACTCTATACTCTCCTATAAAAGTAGGGTTAAAGTCTAGAGATCCCCAATCATCATCAGAGAGCACTCTTTTGGGAGAAAAGATATCTTTGGGAGGAGATTTCAATTGAGTAGAAGAATCAGGAGTACTAGAAGGAATGAGATCATTAAAGGAAATAAATGTATTTGAAGAAGTAGGAGGATTGGGAGAAGAATGGGAAGTAGTTGAACAAGAAGATCCAACTTTTAATGGAGCTTGAAAATTGGTATAATCTAACAAGGTGTATGTCTTATTGTCATAAATGAACTTGAATTGCCTATGCAAAGTTGAGGGGACAACTTGCATGCTATGAATCCACGATCTCCCTAATAGAAGTTTATATGTCAAATTACTAGGCATGCCATGAATAGGTGTAGATAAAGTGACAGGATCTACCTTAACATGCAAGGTTGTGATACCTAAAGATTGTTTAGCAACATTATCAAAGCCTTGAATAGAAATAGAAGCAGGTTCAATGAGAGAATGATCCACATTAATCTTATCCAATAAGTCCACACTGCAAACATTAAGGCCAGATCCATTGTCCACAAGGGTTCGTCTTATAGAATTATTGTTGATAATAACCACAATCATAAGAGGATCATATTTATGTTGGATTTCATGAGAAGGTAACTCATCTTGTGTGAATGCAATTTGAGCTTTGGGTTTGTTTGTAGGATCAATCAAAGAAGCCATGTTATTAGGTGTCGTAGTAGGTGGGACATCTAAAGTTTTTCAAAGCATCTTGTAATATTCCATGATAAGCAGGTGAAGTTTGAACTAAATCCATGTTGGCAATTTGGAGGAATTGATTATGTGTTGCACTAATGTTTGTCATTGATGGCAACACCGGTTATCTACCAGGTTCTGGTAGATTGGTTGGTTTATGATATTGATTTGGAGATCATCTTCGGTATGCTCTAGTTTTTGGAATTGGTTTGGATTGGTCATTCATATATTCTTGATGCATTTCACAGTCTGTTGGTTTGGGACTTGATGATTCAAAAGCTATAATTTATTCTTATAAGTCTTTTGGTTACCAGTAAGGGTTCTACCAATAGAGCTTTGTTGAAGATATTTTTATGCACTTAATAAGTGTTATTGGTGGGGTTTCTAGATGGTTCGTAGGATGTTGTTGATTATCTTGTTCATGTTCCTATTGATTGGTGGTGTTGTATTTGTCTTATGGAAACCTATTTTGGGTCTAATGCTATCTAGGTTATGGTCCGGTTTATGTAACATGTTGGTAGTTTATCCTGATATGTTATTGGTTGGATTTATCAATTGGATTATGTTGTTTTAGTCTCAGGACGACTTGGACTATCATTGGTTTGCGAGATTATGTAACAAATTTATTGTATTATCTTTTAGGTGGCCAACCTAATTGTTTAGGTCCTAGGTTGGTATATTTATGATGTAAGATCTCTTTGTAGATCATGGGATGGAATTATGGTAATAGGATTATCTATGTGCAAATAAAGTTGAAATCATATGTAGAGGTTTTGGTCGATCATAGGTGATCAAATTGGGTTTGTATAAGAGGTCTAAGACCTTTGGTATTGATCTTAACCAGAACTATACTCAGGCATAGGAGATGCTATCTTTGCAGTTCACTCTTCTTTCCGGATTGTAGTTTGGATTTCTTTTGTAGTTAGTGAGGCTCCTTTTGTGATGAGCAGTGTGCTCTAGGCTATTGCCTTTTTGCATGTACATGCCACTCTCTTTGTAATCACATAATTACTATAGAAGTATCATCTGACTGTGGGTAGGCTTCCCACTATAGTTTTTCCCTTTATCAGGTTCTTGACGTACAAATCCTTATGTTATGTGTTGTGGATGGTTGGTAAATGTTCTTTGATTTATGTATATTCTTAATTGTTATATTTGTTTTTTATTATAGGAAAAATAGGTTTTGAAGGGACCCTGAAACCCTTTACATAAGAACCTTAAAATATAATAGCATTAAGAAACAAGACAGGGCAGACTACAAAAAAACCAGCAAAGTACTAGGCAAAAGCCAGCACAAAAGCCCAACACAACCAACCAAAACAAAAAATAGACAAATTACTTAATGTTTGTAAGGGCATTAGCCAATTTCCCACTAATCCCTTGTATTTCTTTGATATTATCCCTGAGAATTGGGATTTTCTTGGAAGAGGCCAAGGCAAATTTTTTCTTACTTGCCCTAGTCCTTTTGGCCACACCTCTAGGAGCACTATCCATATTCCCAGCCTCAATAGCATCATCATCAACATCAAGATCCACAACAGGTTTGGAAGTGCTGGAGCCATCAAGGTAATTGGCAATTTCCTCCATGTTCTTGGTCATAGAGTTGAGGATATCTGGAATCATAATCAGGAAGTTCTTCATGGCAGTCTTTCCTTCCTCCAGCTTGCTAATCTGAACTTCTAGCTTCTCCACTTTTTCATCCATAACCTTTTTCCACTGCTCCTAGTTACTTTCACCTTTTTGTTCCTTCTCTTCCTACTGATTAGCTATTTTTTGCATTTTATTAATTCTTTCATATACCCACCTATCAAAACCCAGACGAGCATCAGACTGGTTCTTGAGCTTATCTAGAGTAATCTCATCTCTAGCTCTATCCTTTTCCTTTCTAGTATCCTCCTTATCCTTGTTTTTCTCAGTTTCCATTTCCCCTTCCTCTTGATTAATTTGGTTGTCCTCCTCCTCCATAGGCTGGTTATTATTACCAGTACTCGCAGTGTGGGTAGGGCTATTCTGATAAGAATCATCCTCTTCTCCTCCTTCCTCTTCCCCCACTTCCTCATCTTTCCAGCTCTCCTCCCCATCAGAATCATCAGTCTCCATCTCACTTCCTTCTTTTCCCATATCCTCAGGATTAGCCTCTGTTTCCTTTTGTTTATGACTCAACTCCATGTCCTCAACTTTTTTCTCCATAGAGGCTTTTTTAACCTTTTTACTCTATTTCAGCTCATCGGTACTGGGCCCAAGGTCCTCACTTTTCCTCTTACCTATCTCTGGCGACATTGACAACCCTTTTTTTCCTGAATTGCCAGAATCTTACAATGCTCATAAATGAGCAAAATAAGGCCATAATGAAGCATAGGAGAAGAAGGGTTCTTACTGTGCTTGTTCAATGATCGCAACAGGGACTGAAAAGGTAATAGGGAAGAGAAACCCTCTTCTCATGCCTAAAGTGATTCAGAAGCACAAAGTGATAGTTATGGACCCTAGTGAAATGACCCTCCATAGTGATATACTCCATAATGGCATTAAGCACACAACCCCAAATTTTTTTAATATTAGACGCATCATAATACCCTCTAGACGCTTTGCCTAATTTTGCTCTCTCCTTATCTTTGCATGGAAAGGGCTTCACAACATTATTGGACACTTTCAGGTCCCTAAAGAAATTGAGGTTGGTATGGGGCATACCTGTGATCATAGAGATGAGGTCCGTGTCTAGGTTCAATTTTACACCATGAATTTTGAAAGAACCATTTTTCTAGTTTTCAGTCACTCTGGTAACCGCTAGATTAACTCTGCTTTTGTCATAATCCACCAGTTTTTCCATGAAATGTGTCATGAAACCCTTCTCCATCTTTTTCCATACCTTAGGCATCTCCCGCCATCTAAAAATGTTATCACATTCCTCTCTTCTAAGATCACCTCCCATTTTTTATTTCATTCTGCAATTTCTCTGCTTCTGCAACTTCAGAGCTATCTTCCAAATGACACTCGGCTTTTTGAAAATACACACCCACAAAGCATGCAAAATTTTTATATTCTTATTTAACACTCTACTCTTCTGATGAACTATCATTACCTTTCTAAAGATTTGATGATTAATCATTAATACTACCAAGATTAAAGTGTGATCCTTCTTTCCCCATATTTTTGTCCTTTCTAATGAGGTCTTTAATATTGAAATCAATATTATCTTCACCATTCCATATGCTTTGATCTTCAGAAATAATGCCAAGGTTAGCAAGATCGTCCGCTACGACATTTTTTTCCCTAAAAGAATGCTCAATAATAATAGATTTAAAGCTAGAAATAATTTCTTTGGCCTTAAAAATGATATTTTCGATAGACCACGAAGGCTCAACTTCACCCTTAAGGCATTTAATAATATTAAGAGAATCTCCCTCCAACCATAGATTATCATGATTGAGATTTTTAACTATAATCAATGTATTTAGGGTAGTCGAAGCTTCATCATAATTACTAGTTTGGTTACCCAAAGGGCCAACAAAATTCCTGACAATGCCCCCATAACCAGCATTGCTAGGATTTCCCTTAGAGGCCCCATCAAAATTGGCCTTGATCCATCCCTAGGAAGGAAAGCACCAAAAAAGGCCATCTCTATCTTTATCCTTGTTGTTTCTACTATTGGAAAGGTTCTATCTTTCATTAAAGTCTTCTTTAGTAGATAATCCAGTATCAATTCCATATAAGCATTCATGGATCCCTCTATAGATTTCATCCACCACCACTTTAGGGTTCACACTTTTTTCCCTAAAAATCCTATTGTTACGCTCCTTCCAGATGTTCTCGGTGACAATAGGGAGAATAAGTTTCCAAAGCTCAACATTCTTAGAATTAGAACTAGGGCAATACCATTGCTGCCAGAACTCTTCCAGAGAGTTCGGGAAAACCTAGCTCAACTTCCACTTACTAAGAATAATATTCCAAACATCTTGACTGAAATTGCACTGGTAGAGGATATGGTAGACAAACTCCTCCTCCCTACAGCAAAGAGAGTACTTGTTAGGAAAAACAAATCCATGCTTATGGATATTATCAAGGGTTAGCAACTTATTTTGGATAAAAATACAAAAGAAGATATTAATTTTGGGATTCAACTTCTTTATCCACACTTTTGCCCACAAAGGGATCTCTTGCAAAACTTTGTAATGGATAGAAACCTCTAAAGACAGAATATTTCCCATCAGAAGTTTCCTTCCAAATCAAACAATCCTCAAAATGCTCCATAAAGATTTTGGAAGAAAGCAAGGTCTCCAAAAATCTTAATCCTAGACAAAACTAGCTAAACTCAATCCACTTCCCATCTCTCCAATAGTCCCTAATGAGGTCTCCATACCTGCTTTTAAACCAGTCTTTCCATTCATTAAGAATGGGGATTTCCTCTAGCAGTTTATCCATAAGCCATCTATCCTCCCAGAATCTAATAATTCTCCCATTCCCTAGTTTCCACTTTCTTCCAGTAGCAGCCCAGACTTTGGCCATTTGAACAGTGTTCCAAATTGCAGAACCTTCCACAAGAAAGGATTTATCAACAAATTCTTCCTTAGATGGTTGCATGTGTAGGTATTTATTTTTCCAAATGGAATTCCATTCTCTTTCCTCCCCTTTCATTCTCCAAATTTGTTTAGCTAACAAGGCATTATTCATAGTCATAATGTTCCTTATTCCCAGACCCCCAAAAGCCTTAGGGGTGCAAATATTATTCCAGGCAATAAGGGGGATTCTATTTTTATCTTCCACTCCTGACCATAAGAATTTTTTTAAATTCTTTCAATGGCCCCAGCAAACTTCCTAGGGATTTTAAATAGACTAAGGGCATAGATAGGCAAATTTTGAAGGGTAGCCTTAAGCATCATCACCTTACTCGCTTGGCTGAGGAGGGCTCCCTTCCACCCAGCCAGTTTGGAGTTGAATCTATCAACCAGCTTCATCCAAAAATTCTCTGAAGGCTTTAAGCATAGAGGGAGACCCAAATAAGTAGAAGGAAACTCAACAATTTTACATCCAAGGATCCTTTCAATCCTTCTTTGTCTATCCATAGGGGTATTGATGAAGAACAAAGAACTCTTATCCCAATTTATTTTTTGACCAGAAGTAGCTTCATAGGAATCCATAACACTCTTCATATTTCTCATTTCTCTTATGGTAGCTTCTCCCATGGTAATAGAGTCATCAACAAGCTATTCATGAGTACAGGTTAAGTTGGATGAGGAAGGCTTAAGGCCTTTGAGTTTCACTTCCTCCACACTTCTCATAATAAATCTACCCAAACTTTCTGCCAGGATAGTAAACAAGATAGGAGAGATAGGATCCCCCTATCTTAGACCTCTAGAACTTTTGAAGAAACTAGATGGAGATCCATTAATAATAACTGCAAAAGAGGTAGTACCAGTCAACTGAGAACAAAGCTATATCACCTTTTCCCCAAACCCAAAAGCTTTCATAATTCTGAAAAGGAATTGCCAATTCACTTTGTCATAGGCCTTGGACATGTCCAACTTAGGAAAAAAGCCTTTCTTTTTAGCTACAATTAGAGAATGAATATTCTCATGCACCGAAATGATGGAATCCAGAATCTGTCTACCAAGGACAAAACCATTTTGCTGGGCCAAAATAATGTGGGGGAGGATATCCAACATTCTAGAAGTGAGCACCTTAGATATTATCCTGATAGGTCTAAACTTATTGAGAGAATCAGCTCCAGGGATCTTAGGAATAAGGACGATAAAGGTGGCATTGAGTTCTTTTAGAAGCCGCCTAGATCCAAAGAATTCTTTAACTCCATTACAAATGTCAATCTCCACAATATGCCAAAATTTTTGAAAGAAGAACATAGGGAATCCATCCAGACCAGGAGACTTGTCTCCAAGAAAGGAAAACATAGCCTTTTTGATCTCTTGATTCGAGGGGATCTGAGAGAGATTTTTGTTGTCATCCTCTTTTAAAATGGGAGGGATAGCTTGAGCTAGAAGGTCTTGATTTCTGATATCCAAAGAATCGACACCTCTCAAAAGATTACTAAAGAAATCCACAACTTCCTTTCTTATTTCATTTTCATCTGACAAAATCCCTCTATTGCTGGATAAACTAGATATCTTGTTGGCCGCTCTATGCTCGAGAGCAGTCACGTGGAAAAACTGGGTGTTTTTATCACCTTCCTTTAAATACAATGCTCTTGATCTATGTCTCCAAAAAGTTTCTTCATTAGAGATAATTTCATGGTATTTGGAGAGCAACCCATTTTTAGCATTCCTCAAATCCTCAGAAAGACCTTCCACTTGAATTTTATCTTGAACTTTTTTAATATCTATATTAATATTAGCTTTCATTTTAAAGATATCTTAAAAAGTCTCTTTATTCCATATTTTGACTTTGGCTTTGATAATATTAAGCTTTTTGGCCACTCTAAATAAGGCAGTACCCTCAACGTGCAAATTCCACCATTCAAAAACAAAGTTTTCCAAAGAAGTGTGGTACAACCAAGCTTTTTCAAATCTAAAAGGGAAATTAAGCTTTGAGGAAGTAGAATTGGCAGTGAAGGAGATAGGATAATGATCAGAACCAATCTTAATGATAGATGCCAAAGAAAAATTATACTTAGAGAGCCAATCGAGAGAGATCAGGGATCTATCCAACCTAACTTGAATGAGAGTAGGACCAGTTCTTCTATTGGTCCAAGTGTAATTAATCCCTTGGAGATCCACATCCATCAAAGCTTGATCATTAATAAATTCCATAAGATCTTGTCTTCCCTCCAACTGCAAAGGAAGGCCTCCCATCTTTTCATCCTCTTTTAAAGGGGTATTGAAATCTCCCATAATCGTCCAGCTTTTATCAGAAAAACTCTCTCTCTCTTCAGCCAGGCTCCAAAATTCAGCTCTTCCAGCTTTAGAATTAGGCGCATAGATATTAGTGATAACCGAGACAAAGTTATCCTTAATATGCTCAAGCAAAACTGAGGTCCTATTAACCCCTGAAGCAATTTCCTTACTTTTAATAGAATTATGATTCCAAAAGATAGCAGTACCTCTAGAGGCACCCTCTGAGCTTGTTCCAATTACACCATTACTTTTGAAAATTCTAATTCTTTCCACTTTATCCTTACACATCTTAGTTTCTTGAATAAGAACTATATTCAGTTTATGATCTCTAACAATATTACACAACACATCCTGCTTGTGGGGGGCATTCAACCCTATGATATTCCATGAAATTATCTTCATACTTTAATCGGGGATAAGGCTGACTCAATGGAACTCTGTGTTCCATCAGCACGGTTCTTCCAACTTTCCTATTCCCTCTGATTCTTTAGAGAGGGTCTCCCCTATTTTTTTCTCTGACTTCCAACATTTGCAACCTTCTTATTCTTGCTCTTGGTTGAAATACCTCCATTGGGTCATCCATTATTTGACTTGCCTTCTTTAATACCGAAAATCCTTGGATTTCCCTCAAGACCCACCATCTCCATGCTTTTGGGAGGAGTTTTTCATTGGGAGTTTAGGGTCGTATTTCCAATCTGCTTAGGGCTTCCATTGGTTAATAACAATAATGACACAGTTTCTAAGATATTACAGTCCTGAGCTTCATTAAAGTCTTCCTCATTTTCTTTATTATTAGATGAAGCCGAAGCATCTTCATTGGAAAATTCATCAGCTTTACCCTGGATGATAGGATCAGCCTTCAAATCCTTTGATTCAGTTTTTTGAGCCAGTTCTTCAGTCCCATTCTCTTCCTCCTTGTTACTTTCTTTTTGACTATTAGAACAGGCACAATCAGATTTTTCCTTGTTATTGTTCATACCCTTCTTTTCCTCATTTTCCATCTCGGTCACTTCCTTCTCAGGGATAACCTCTAAAGGTGGATCATCATTCTTCCCTTTCATTTGCCATTTTTGCTTCAAATTTCTATCAGTTTTACTATTCTTACCCTTCTTGGATGGACAAGATTTCGCCCAATGACTCAACTTTTTACAATGAAAACACACAAATGGGAGAGATTCATATTCAATCAAAAGCAATTCCCTGAATGAGCCCGCAATCCCTTTAAAAAACTCCTCATTCTAGAACTCCAATGGAAGGCTAGGAAGACACGTCCACACAGGAGCCGACACAAAAAAGGAATCATCCATAGGTAGGTTAGGAGCCCATTTCTATAAAGCTAAAGTTGACTTGCCAAACATCCATGGCCCTTCATAGAGCACTTTGTTCATATCTTCTTCAATATTAAAAGCAAAGGAGAAAAACCCCCTAGGCAAAGCCACCACATCCACTTGGCCTTTGAGAACCCATTTTCTCCTTATAAAGTTCCTTACTACATCGATGTTGGGTCTAAAACCAAAAAACCGTCCAACCAAAGTCATAGCTAATCTAGAAATAGTGAAATCAACCAGCTTATCTAGCACAGATATAGCAAAAACCCCTATCCCCAGATCAAAAATATTTTTCTTCCAGAAGTCCAAATTTCACCAAAGGCCTGACTCCAAAAAGATCCATCCATTTCTTTTCTTTACCTATATCATGTGGGTCCCCAGTTTTGGAATCTTTATCTTCCACCGATTTGATTGTCACCTAGTCCCCCTTAGTACCTTGAGATGCCTATGAACCTGCATGATCTCCAGCTCCAGTCATAGATAGATTGCCATCCCCATGAAGACAGCCATCCCCATGTTTGAAATTTGAATTTCCTACTCGCTGCTCCCCTCCTCCTGCAAAGTCCACCATTAATTGTTATATTTGTTATTCTGATATTTGGTTCATGTATTCTAGTAAAGGTATTAAGTTCTTTAAGTCATTTAACTTGTTGATAATTGATTCAGCCCCCCTCTCAGTTGTCCACTGATTATATGAGCTATCTAACAATTTCTATCACAGCTTGGTCCTCTCTACAGAAGCTTAACTACTTGAGGAAGATCCTATGCTATCTAACAGTTCAATTCATCTACATCTATTTTTTGAAGAAAAATCCCTAGGCTTGATGGAACAAATTATAGAGTATGGAAGATTCAGATGGAGACTCATCTAAGATGTCTTAGGAAAGAGATTTGGGAGATCACTGAGAAAGGATATACTCCTCATGATCCAACATATAGCAATCCTCCTCTAAAAAACTTGGATAAGGACATTGAAAATGATTGTAGAGCTAGAGAAGCCCTTTTGTGTGCCCTTTCAGATCAACAAATAATAGGATTAACTGACAAATCATCTACAAAGGCTATATGGGATAAAATTGGAGACTCTAAATGAAGGTGACCCTACTGTTAAAATTGCTAAACTTGATGGTTACCGGGTGAGATATGAGAACCTAAAAATGGAGGAAGATGAAATGATTACTGCCTTTATAGAAAGAGTAAATGAAATTGTCATGGGAATTCAGTGATGTGATGGATCTTTGAAAGAAGATGAGATTGTTTCCAAAGTATTGAGAGCTTTGCCACAGGATTACAAGATGAATGCTACTAAAATTAATGAGATGAGAACTATGTCTAATACAATTGTTAATAGGGATACCTTGGTTGGAAAGTTATCTTCTTTTGAGCTTGAAGAATTTGGTCCTCCTAGAGCTACAAAGATTAAATCTGCTTTTCAAGCATCTACATCCTCAATGGCCAAGAGTGATTGGAAAGTTTTCTATGCAAAGGAACTAGAGGAGATGAAGAAAGAAGATGAAGAATTTGAGCAACTTGAAGCCTTATTCACTAGAAGAGTACCTAAAGGTCCAACAGGAAGTAAGTATGAAGGAAAATCACCTTTCAAATGTTATGCATGTAATAAGATAGGTCATTTTGCATCTATATGTCTTGAGAGGAATTAAAGATTTGAAGAAAGAGCTAGAATATCTTTTAGGCCTAACCATGAATATCAGAATAAGCATAAGTACAAGATAAACAAATACAAATCATGCTACTATGCGGATGAGGAAGGTGTGAGAATCAACTAATGATTCCAACAATGGAAAGGAATGGGTAGTATGAGCTATCAAGGAAGATGCTCCATAACCTAAAGAGAAGGACCTTGATGCTAAAGTTGAAGACAAGGATGAATGGGTGATAGACAGTGGATGCTCACATCATATGACTAGAGATAAAAGGAAGTTTCTATCTTTGCAAGAATTTAATGGTGATCTAGTAAGATTTGGAGATGAAAAAGCATGCATGATCAAGGGAAGACGAACCATATCATTGGATGGTAAGCATAACATTAATAATGTTTATTATGTTGAAGGTTTAAGGCATAATCTTTTGAGTGTAGGACAATTGGTGGATAAGGGTTTTCAATTACAGTTCAAGGATGGAAAAAGTAAAATCATTAATAGATCTAGATTGGAGATTGCAACTAGTACTCGGACTAAAGGTAACATCTTTCATTTGAACTCTGGTGAGAAGACATGTTTAATTAAACATATTGATGAGAGTTAGCTATGGAATAAGAGGTTGTGTCATGTAAATTTTGATTGCATTGTAAAGATTATTTCAACTAAGGCTATTAGAGATATACCTAAGATTGTGAAGCCTTATAATCCAATATGCAAGGAATGTCAAATGGGTAAGCAAGTAAGAACTTCTTTTAAGAGTATACAAGATAAATCTAATGATGTTCTTGATCTTATTCATACTAATTTGTGTGGTCCTACTAGAACTAGAAGTTTTTAGGGAGATAGATATTTCATGCTAATCATTGGTGACTATTCTAGAATGATGTGGGTTACTTTTCTAAGGGAGAAATATGAAGCCTTTGAAAAGTTTAAGATCTTTAAATCTAAAGTAGAGACAGAGATAGGGTTGAAGATTAAATGCTTAAGGTCAAATCAAGGTGGTGAATTCACATCTAGTGAATTTAATAGTTATTGTGAGAAGCATGGCATAAGGAGACAATTGTCTGCACCCCAGACACCCCAATATAATGGCATTGTGGAAAGGAAGAACAAAACCATCTTGGATGCGGCTAGAACTATGATGATGGAAGATAATTTGCTTCATATCTATTGGAGAGAAGCTATTAGCACGATGGTATACACATTCAATAGATTTCATATCAAAGGAGACATCGATAAGACACCTTATGAGTTATGGTTTGGTCATACACCTACAATTAAGTATTTCTAATCTTTGGTAGTAAATGATATATCAAAAGAGATGATTCCATTGGAAAGTTTGATCCTAGATGTGATGAAGGAATATTTCTTGGCTATTATAATGAAATAAAAGCATATAGATGTTATAACAAAAAGATTGCAAATAATTGTGGAGAGTGTTAATGTCAAGGTGGATGAGCAGTACAAAGGTCAAATCAGAACTTATGAAAGAGAACCAAAAGTGGGAATGATCATAACTGATCTGATAGCACCTACATCAGAACCTAATGTTGAACTAGTTACTTCAACAATATCAGAAAATTCAATAGTAACTGAAGATCAAAGCAAAGGAAAAGAAAATTTGAAGACTCCTAAGGATGTAAGGTTGGATCATTCAGAAGATTAGATCATTGGAGATAAGAACAAAGGAGTGATGACAACAAGAAGGTTGGCAGATGATGAGGTATGTTTAGTTTCTCAAGTTGAACCGACATTAGTAATTGAAGCATGTAAAGATGAATGTTGGATGAAAGCTATGGAAGAGGAATTATATCAGATAGAAAAGAATAATACATGGACTTTAGTTCCCAGGCCTAAAAATAAGAATGTTATTGGAACTAAATGGGTTTTTAGGAATAAATTGAATGAAGATGGACAAGTTGTGAGAAATAAGGCTAGATTGGTTTGTAAAGGTTATTCTCAGAAGGAAGGAATTGATTATGATGAAACTTTTTCTCTGTTATCTAGGATTGAAGCTGTGGGATTATTTCTTGCTTATGTTGTACATAAGAAGTACAAGGTTTATCAAATGGATGTTAAGTGTGCATTTATGAATGGAAATCTTGAAGAGAAAGTCTATATTGAGCAGCTTGATGGATTTTCACTTTTAGATAACAAAAAACATGGTTTACAAGTTAAGGAAAGCTTTATATGGATTAAAACAAGCTCCTAGAGCTTGGTATACTAGATTGGACAAATATCTTTTGAAGCTTGGTTTCACTAAAGGTAATGCTGACAGTAATTTGTATTATAAGATCACTGATGATGACATATTGATTGTTGAGGTCTTTGTTGATGATATCATTTTTGGAGGTGACGATAAGTTATGTATGGAATTCTCTAACAATATGAAGAATGAATTTGAAATGTCTATGATTGGAGATATGAGATTTTTCTTAGATTTGTAGATTACTTAGACCGATAAAGGTATGTTCATTTATCAAACTAAGTATGCTAGAGAGTCATTAAAGAAATTTGGTCTGGAAAATTCTAAACCGGTTGGTACTCCTATGGTTACAAGTGAGAAATTGACAAAGAAAGATGTATCAGCTCTAGTAAATCCTACAGGGTATAAATCTATAATTGGAGGTTTGTTATATTTGACTCAAACTAGAACAGATATAATGAATGTAGTTTGTATTATGTCAAGATTTCAGAGTGATCCTAGAGAGAATCATGAGAGTGCAGTGAAAAGGATTTTTAGGTATTTGCAAGGAACAACTAAGTATGGTTTATGGTATTTTAAAGATGATGACTTTACACTATGTGCATATACAGATGCAGATTGGGCTGGAGATGTTGATGACTAGAAGAGCACATTTGGTGGAGCTTTCTTTCTTGGAAAGAAACTTGTTTCATGGATCAATAGGAAATAGTCATGTACTTCTTTATCAACTATAGAAGTTGAGTGCATTGTTGCTGCTAATAACTATACATAGGTCTTATGGATGAAGCCAATGTTTAAGGATATAAGGGTAGATTGTAATGAACTGGTAGTTATTCACTGTGATAACTCTGCTACTATTGACATATCAAAGAATCTGATATTTCATTCTAAGACAAAGTACATTTCTATCAAGTATAAATTTTTGAAGGAGAAGGTGGAAACGAATGAAGTCAGGCTGGTTTATGTGAAAACTAAAGAGCAAATTGCAGACATTTTCACTAAACCTTTGCCCAAGGAATCATTTGAGTACTTCAGAGATAGATTGGGAGTTTTTGCCCCTCTGGTAGAGACTTGAGTGATGCTGATTGGCATCAGTTCGGTATGCATTATTAGAGATACTATTCATTCTAGATTGATGTGATTGTGCTACTACACAAGGGGAGTAGTCAACTATGAGGTTTAGAGGATTCATAATGTTTCTTTGATGTTTATGTCAGATTTCTGGCATTGATGTCAAAGGGGGAGAGAAATACATATGAAAGATAGAGCTTAATAGAAATATCAATCAAAGGGGAGAGATTAGATCTTAACATGGATATCAGTTTCAGGGGGAGTTTGTTTCAAGGTTATGATTGGTTGATTGGTTAAGAACTTCATTGATATATCATTTTGTGGGAGATTGTTGGTTGTCTTCCTTTGGGGGAGACTTTTTTGGCATTTCTTGGCACTTGGTTGTTGTTCACATCTAGTGTTGCCATCAATGCCAAAGGGGGAGATTGTTGGCAATTTGGAGGAATTGATTATGTGTTGCATTGATGTTTGTCATTGATGGAAAGATCAGTTATCTACTAGGTTTTAGTAGAACAGTTGGTTTATGATATTGATCTGGAGATCATCTCCGTTATGCTCTAGTTTGTGGAATTGGTTTGGATTGGTCATTCATATGTTCTTGATGCATTTCACAGTCTATTGGTTTGGGAATTGATGATTCAAAAGCTATTATTTATTCTTGTAAGTCTTTTGGTTACCAGTAAGGGTTCTACAGGCAAAGATTTCCTGAAGGTATCTTGATTCACTTGATAAGTGGTGTTGGTTTGGCTTCTAGATGGTTTGTGAGATGTTGTTGATTATCTTGTTCATGTTCCCGTTTATTGGTGGTGTTGTATTTGGCTTATGGCGACCTATTTTGGGGTCAGTGTTATCTAGGTTATGGTTTGGTTTATGTAACGTGTTGGTAGTTGATCCCAATGCATCACTAGTTAGATTTATCAATTGGATTATGTTGTTTCAGTCTCAGGACGAGTTGGATTATCATTGGTTTGCGAGATTATGTAATAAATTTATTGTATTATCTCTTAGGTGGCCGACCTAATTTTTTTGGTCTCAGGTTGGTATATATATGAAGTAAGATCTCTTTGTAGATCATGGGATAAAATTATGGTTATAGAACTATCTGTGTGCGAATAAAGTTGTAATCAAATGTAAAGGTTTTGGTTGATCATTGGTGATCGAATTGGGTTTGTGTAAGAGGTCTAAGACCTTTGATATTGAGCTTAA